>NC_057720.1:43652068-43729074 GCF_004010195.1 Chiloscyllium plagiosum | reverse complement strand
TCAGGCTTGTGGTTCTTGGGAAGGAGGTAGAACCGGGCAGTGTGGGGTTCCCGGACTATGAGGTTGGAAGCTGTGAGTGGGAGATCTCCTGAGGTGATGAGGTTCTGTATGGTCTGGGAGATGATGGTTTGGTGATGGGGGGTGGGGTCATGGTCAAGGGGTCGGTAGGAAGAGGTGTCCTCGAGTTGGCGTTTGGCTTCAGCGATGTAGAGGTCAGTGCGCCAGACGACCACTGTGCCCCCTTTGTCCGCTGGCTTGATGGTGAGGTCAGGATTGGAGCAGAGGGATTGGAGGGCTGCGCGTTGTGAGGGTGAGAGGTTGGAGTGATTAGATTAGATTATATTACAGTATGGCAACAGGCCCTTCGGCCCAACAAGTCCACACTGACCCGCCGAAGCGCAACCCACCCATACCCCTACATTTACCCCTTACCTAATACTACGGGCAATTTAGCATGGCCAATTCACCTGACCTACACATCTTTGGATTGTGGGAGGAAACCGGAGCACCCGGAGGAAATGCACGCAGACACGGGGAGAATGTGCAAACTCCACACAGTCAGTCGCCTGAGGCGGGAATTGAACCCGGGTCTCTGGCGCTGTGAGGCAGCAGTGCTAACCACTGTGCCACCGTGCCGCATCAGTGGGGGAGGGGGCTGCTGATTTTGGCTTCTCATGTAAAAATTAAATTGTTGTTTGGGTGCTAATGCTTATGCACAATTGGAGCATTTCAATTAAACAACCTCTGATTTTGGGACTGCAGCTTCCACGGCTAGGGTGACCAGTGACTTGTTTATAACCATCTTGAACAAGACACAGGTTGGCTGTTTTTGAACTCTGGTGGTAGAGCCCCATCATCTGCACCCATGGGATCACCATTGACTGGAAGTTTAATTGATTTTGTCAAGCTGATACTTAGCTATAAGAGCAAGGCAACTGCAAGGTACTGTTAAGTCTGTCCTTCCATAATAACGCCTGATTCCTTGGCATCATCTGTATTGCTTGAGTATGTAACAATATGATAGCACAGCAGTCTTGGACAGGGTCCAAAGGTATCCAGCAGTCATGGGACTTCATATTAATGGTCTCCAACACCACTACATTTTGAGTGCAATATATCAGATCTGCAGGATGCAGCCCAATAATTACACAATAGTCGTTTGGTAGAAGATTCCTACCATGCTACCTCAATCTGAGGAGAGCAAAAGCTGCAATGCCATAGGTAGACCAACACGTCCAAGTTCCCTTCTCAAGTCTTTTGGCATTCTAATTTGGAAATATCTCCCTTCCAACATCATGGCTGGTCAACATTCTGGAATTCCCTACTTAATGCTATTGAGTGTATCAATGCCCAAATGATTGCAGCAATTCAGTCAATGGGGCCACTACCATCTTCCAAAGAGGGCTACTTTGGCAAATTATACTTACAAAAATAATGTTCTAGATGCCTCCCTGGAACATTTCCTCCCACAGAGCAAAGATGTGCAGGTCAGGTGAATTGGCCATGCTAAATTGCCTGTAGTGTTCGGTAAGGAGTATGGGTGGGTTGCGCTTCGGTGGGTCGGTGTGGACTTGTTGGGCCTAAGGGCCTGTTTCCACACTGTAATGTAATGACATGAGCCACAGCAGAAAATATTAGGTGAGATGATCAGAAGGTGGGTCAAAGAATTTGATTTATTTATTCTCACATGTATTTTCTTAAATGCAGTGAAACGTTTTGTATAATGTTGCCACTCTGGTGTCATCTTAAAACACAGAAAAATAAAACAAAACATGGCATATAAAAGCAAAAGAATAAAGAAAGCGTATTCAGCTTTACAGTCCTCCTTGTTAAGTGCTGCACCATGGGCCTAGTGGCTAGGCATGAGTCCCTTTGCTGCAACGAGAATGAAAGCCGCCACTCTTTGACGCCATCCTGCCTCCACCAATGCCCTTGCCGCTATGAATCCTCACTGGACCTCACCAGTGCACTGATGCTGCTGGGTACTGCAACAGCCCAAACTCAACTCCACCGCCACCTTCAGTTACTTCAGGCCTACCTCGCTGATGCCTCCGAGTCTCGGACTGAGAACCTGATGAAGAGTCACTGGACTTGAAATGTTAATTTTGTTTTCTTCTCCCACATGCTGTCCCTGCTGAGTTTCACCAGTAATTTCTGTTTTTAAGTTGATAATATTGGGAAAAAGTTTGAAAATTTGCTTTCATGTTTATGTTGTGATATTTCTAACTGGCGTTACAATTTTGTGTTGTATTTTTGGAATAAAAGCAATAAATTTGTTTATTCCACGTCTGAGTTTAAACAATTATCCTATATTTAAAGAAGAAAGTGATTTTTGCAATACAGCGACCAATCACTCTCCTATCTGCTGACCACAGCTCTCTCGTCTTGCTGCCTCATGCTTCCTGTCTGAGAATGCTTCTTCTCTTAAAGGACCAAAGTAGTTTGTTTTCCAGCACTGTCGTGAATTTCTTCGCACTCAAATTCCACACTTAGTTAATGTATCTGCACTGACTGTGATGAGGTCAGCCAGGTGGACCTGATAAAATATGAGTTAATAGACAAACTGGAGGTTGGAAGAACACAGCAAGCCAGGCAGCATCAGGAGGTGGAGAGGTCAATGTTTTGGCTATTAACCCTTCAGGACCCAAAACGTTGACTTCTCCACCTCATGATGCTACCTGGCTTGTTGTGTTCTTGCTTCCTGTTTGTCTACTTTGGATTCCAGCATCTGCAGTTTTTTTTGTCTCTAATAGATTAAGTTCCCTGACTATGGATGTTAGCCTGCTCCAATCAGGGAGTCCTGGCTGACAGATATAAACAGGAGTGTCGTCCCTACCCTCCCCTTCACTGTTTTGATCACACAGCACTGCCCTTTGATGTGAAGGGCAGTGTTTGTCACTGGCCACCCGGGTGTTTTCCTATCTTCCTGGTGGTGGAAATTGAATAAAGATTGGTGCACTTTGTGTCTTCCACTGTGTCTCACACCTGCACACACACACCATAAAAAAAAAATAAACAGGAGTGTCTGAGGTCCTGTTCACTTTGAGAGCTGGCTCTGAGGGAGTCAGACCAGTGTCAAGTACTGTGCATGTGTGAATAATGGGTGACTTGGTGATCGGATACTGAATTCCATGAAGTTGTTTCAGTGTCAAAGCTCTCAAAAGCATGTGATTGCACTCAAGGAGATTTGTCAGGATGTTGCCTGGATTGGCACATTTTAACTATGTATAGAAGCTGGATACGCTGTGGTTGTTTTCTTTACAGGAGTGAAGGCTGACTGGAGATCTTATTGAGTTGTAAGACAGGAGACATGGACAGGATGGATGGGAACCAGCTGTTTTCTTTAGTTGAAGGGTCAGTAATGAGGGGGTGTAATTTTAAGGTGTTGTTGGGCATCTGGAATGCAGTGCCTGGCATAATGGTAGAGAGAGGAAGCCACATAATCTTTTAAAAAATACATGGATAAGCATTTGAAATCTCTAACATTGAAGATTATGGGCCAAGTGCTAAAAAGGGATAGCATTGGTCGGTTGTTGCAGCTGTATGGGCTGAAATGCCTCTTCTGTGCTGTATGATTCTATGGTTGTACTCATGCTTTTAAAAATTAACACTTGACAATTTCTCCTTTTAGACTTCAGTAGTTACATATGTTCAAGAAACAAATTAGGTGAAAAGAGTCCACTCATTGTAATGTATTACATTAAAAAAATTGATATATTAGATACAGTTCTGTAAAACAGACATTTTTGTGGTAAATTTCATTAAGTTAGGATGGCACTGTGAGTGGGTAAGTGAAAAGTTGTTAGGGAGGGGAGCACTGAGCTGAAGAGCTGGAAATTGGAAGCTTGGACTGCTAAACTTAGAGTGCTATGGTTAAGGTAATCCCCAGGACTTAGCAGGAGAGTTTTGAGTGAAGGAGGGAGATCTGCTTGGCAGATTACGGTGGATATGGCATGAAAGGCACAAGTTAGATATGTGGTCATCAGTACATTATCGTGGCTACTATGTTCTATGCATAGAAAGAATAACAATGCAATTGAGTGAGACTTACCATAAGCATTTGTATGAAAACAATTGCAAGCGCTCTTTTAATTTTCATAACTTCATTAACTACATTATTCAAAGAACAGCAGAGTCACTTAAGTTTTATAAACTGTTCTATGATGGTAAGGAAGTAATTCATTGTGCCCAAACTGATCATCATGATTTTGGAGCAGAGCAGATAAATAAATTTTTTTTCACATTGAAAAAGATGACACTTGCTTCAAAAAATAATCTGATGTTGAGAAAAGCTATATGTTTGGAGCAGACCTTCGGGTAACTTGGCATTTATTAACATTTGTAACAGAGCGTTAATTATGTAAAATTCATCTTGTAGTTCATCATTATTTATCATTAATTTGATCAGGCTCTGGGGAATGACATCATACAGAACTAAGCTAAGCTTTGAAATTTCGACTAAATTCAGAGTATAATTTGAAGTTTGGAAATGCATGCCATGGCATATTAAAATCACCAAATATAAAATACAAAATAAACACAAAAGCCTCAGCAAAAGCGTATTTGCTGGATTTTCAGTCTGTCACGTGTCTGTCCTTTAAACATCAATCTGCCCAATATAGCTGTACAAGCCACATCAAACATTACTTGCTCACAGTGATTTAATATTTTTTTACTTTATGTAAATATGCAGTAATTACAGTAAACTTGGATTTTGTTAGCATAAGCTAGTATTGTACTCATAGTAAAAGAATGTCTTTACTGTGTGCCATAACTTATTAATTGTTGGAACCATCAAAGGCGTATCAAATTTGCTTTTCTCAGAAAACACCTGCTTCATGTGTACTTTGTGTGACTAAAATCAAAGTGAATCAGAATAGTATTTTAATAAATGCATATTAAAATTATTTGATGCTCTCTTAGGATTGTCTGTATCAAAATAATGTAAAGTGTGTGTACTGGAAAGAGGGTGGTGGAAAAATGGAGACAAAACCGAATGTTGCAATAATATGTAAGAGCTTTTCATTCAAAATGATGTTGGTTATTCATAAAGTGTGTAAATATTTTCAATGTGACATCGATTTTCTATATTTAATTTGTTTGAGAATTCAAATTTATTGAGCATTGTACACACATCTTACGTAAATTTTAAACAAATGGAAAAATTGGCTGAATTGGCAATTTTATTTTCAAGGTAAGGTAAGGTATGTCAAGTTCTTCTGTGGTTAGGACTTCTCCTAGTGAGAGTGTGATTTGTGAGCAATGTGCTCCCTGACTTCAGCTGCCCTTGTTGATCGTGTTGTGCCTTGGCGGGACAATGGTGAGACAGCTTTGTTTTACTTCAGTCCATGTGACCCAAGATGAGAAGTTAACGGGTGTTCCAGAGTAAAACCAATATCATTGACACATTTTATTTTGTTGTTATACAAGCATACTTCCTCAACGTTATGCAAGATATTATGATTTGGTTTTTCATGGTTACTTGATGGTTTTGATGTAAGATTTTCTATTCCTTATAAAAAGTAAAGCAGTTGTATTTGTAACCCATATTAGCGAATTGATGCATTATTTGAAGAGCATTTCAGATGGCGTATGAAATTGAGGACCCTCCCTACTATTTTGTGTGGACATGAAAGATTCTTTGGTTCTGTTCATAGGAAATTGGGAGTTCTGCAGTTGTCCTAGATGACGTTCCTCCCTCCGTGAATACGAACAAATATCAGATGATGGGATTATTCAGTTATTTGTAGGACCTTCCTGGATGTAATTTTGCCTTTGCATTTAATTTGTAAGTTACTGTGATTTTCAAAAGAAATCCATTATAGGTGGAGAGAAATATCAATACAAATTCATTCATTCCTAAGTCATAGGAGTGAAAATATAAATGTGTTAAATCGGAATTGTGGGACTAAAATTTAAACTAAAATAGATTAGACTTCATGCTGTTCATAAAATAAAATTGTGCAAATGGCTTAGTTTTCTTACTTTTAACGGTGATACTTGTAATTAGCATAATGTTGTTCATGAGACTACTAATAAATGACATGATTCAATTTCCCCACTGTCTGAATTTTTTTTGTTTGTGGGAACGCTGGATCTGAATTTCCATTGTTTCTGCTTTTGTGCAGTTTCTGTTGGTTGGCAAAGAGAAACTGCATTATAGAATCAAACAGCATGGAAACAGACCCTTCGGTCCAACCTTTCCAAACTGACCATGTTCCCAAACTAAACAAGTCCCATCTGCCTGTGCTTGGCCCATATTCCTCCATACCTTTCCTGTTCATGAACTTATCCAAATGTCTTTTAAACATTGTAACTTTACCTGCACCCACCGTTTTCTCTGGCAGTTCATGCCACATTCAAACCTCTCTCTTTATAATAAAGATGCCCTCATGTCTTTTTAAAATCCTTTTCCTCTCACCTTAAAAATACGTCGGCTAGTTTTGAACTCCCCACCCACTTGCTTGAAGCAGCAGCTGGGAGGTAGGGAGAGATGTAGTCATAGGAAGGGAAGCTGCTGCGTTAGCAAACTGTTCCATCTTTCTGGATTTTAGGATGTCTGTGATACAGAATTGAAATGCACAGGGATAAGAAGTATATACTTTCATGAGGAATTAATTTTTAAAAATCATTTGTTATTGTGATTTCATTTGTCGCATACAATATCAAAGGTGTGATGTAACTTTTTGTCTTTTATCTAAGTTGTTCATCATCATTATTAAAAGCTTTCATCATAAAATCAGCTGTCTCGACAACTGAGATCCTTGTACAGTACCTGTATCTTAGGTTGCATACATAATTGGAAGAGTTTATTTTGTGACACATTATAGTCTTAGACTCATTATAGACACATAAAAATGTGTTTGGTATTTAAAAGGGAACTATTAATTTGATAAAATAATTTAACCATATTGCTGGTGTAAAGTGAGAAATACTTGAATGGTTTTGCAAATCACTATTAAATTGAAAAACAGTTAACTCAATGGGTGCTGTGTCTTTCCATGTAATTGGTATATAAAGTAAATGATTATTCTTAAAAGTAAAGAGGAAATTAACTAACTAGTTCTATCCCTTCTGGTCATTCACAACATACTGTTTTGCTTTATGATCAGTCTACAACTGAATTTGTTAAGACTTGCCCATCTGGTAGTCATCATACTCTTGGGACTTCATACAGTCAGTCTGGTAGCAAGCTTGAACACGCTGTTCTCCTGATTCTGTTGTTTTTATCTCCACTCTTTCAGTGCCCTACAGGAGTCATTAAATCAAAACTTCATGCTGATCATTACGCATAGAGAAGCCCAACGGGATTATAGCCTGAACTTTCCGGGCACCAAAACTGTACAAGAGGTGAGTTACAGTGGAATTGGGAGGTGCAAATAGCTCATTATCACTCATCAAAGCTCTGCTAAAGAGGTTCTAATATTTTGCTAATTATTGAGTAAACTTCTGATTTCTTGTTTGTTTGTTTGAAAGCTGCCGTAAGACGGGCTATTTTATTTTACTATATTATATATAGTCACAGATTTTTATGGGGCCAGACAAGGAGTATGTGGGTTGTAGTTTTTACACAGTTGTTGTCAACCTCACACTTGTTAGATTCAGCAAGATTGGCAGTTCCAGGAATTAATACAATTAATATAGCCTGAATTGTTAAGACAAACAATACTTTTACTGTATGTCGTTCAAGGTGAGACCTGACTGTGTCACTCAGAAGGAGGATTGATGCATTTGTATCAATTATAGTTTCCAGAAGCTTTCAAATACGTGGTAATAAATTGCTATGATTTTTTCAATAATTATTTTGCTATTTTGAGTACTGCCAGAGAAGCAGCTAATTTTAAAATTGGATTATTGCAAATATTATGTCCGAATAGAGACTCTTTGCTTTGGGTGATAACTGTTAGCTGTAGTAAGATCTTGCATTCCTTTTTGTTCTTCTGAAATGTAAATTCATTTTATCACTTTTTGCAAAATGTCTGCTGATTTAAAATGCTATGAAATATTTGATTTAAATGAAAATGGGCAGCACATTTTATATCAACTGTGTTTGAAAGGACTGGTCTTATGCTCTTAAAATTAAATTGAATTCAAGTTGTCTATGAATTATCATAAAAGGCTAATCGGTTAAAAATTGAAGCCAGAAGCTTGAATTTGGGAATTTTAATGCTTTCTCATCAACCTTTTGAACAGAAAATTGGCCTTTTAACTAAAGGACGATTCTCTCTTTGACAATTTTACAGACCATAGTAGATTTATTTTCTTGCTTGTTTTCACTGCTTTCTGTCGACTTCAAAGATTTTGACCTTTTGCCTACATTATGGTTCTAGGATACTGACCAGACACTGATGCCTCACTGAAGTTATTATTCATCTGTCAGCCATGTTGGTGACAGTAAACGTAAAACCAAACCTCTTTGTGTTCTCGCTAAGTATCATGTATGTAGGCACTTTTAGTAAGATATCCCAGGTAGTTGATTTTTATCGGTCCAGGATAATTAAAGGGCATAAGACCCCTATGTACTTGCCCTTATTCTTCAGTTGATTTCCTGCCTTTGTACTGACGACACTATAGCAGTTCTTTGCAGAAGCCAAATAAAAGCAGACAGCTCAGGTTAAAACATTCTCTGTTCGACCACATCAATGTGCAAACAGCCCCCAGATGTATGCATTACTTTCTAGAACCTTTATAGTCTTCCCTTGCTTATGCTATGGTTGCCATGTTTTGCAGCAATTCATCTAGTATGATCTTAAAATTTAAGACCCTCACCAAAAGAATTATCACATGGGTGAGGAGAATGCTTTTACATAGAGTCATGACCAGTGGTGGAAGCAGAGTTGATGGTAACAGCTTTTGAAAAGGAAATGGATAAACATTTGTAAAATAAAAGTATAGGCAAATGACAAGAGAATAAAAGTAAATGCATAAGTCTTTGAGAGCTGGTGCAGATACAGAGTGATCCATCTCGATTGTAAGTTTGAGATTCCACCATTTGCAATGGTCTGTAATTTTAATGAATAAAGAAGTGTGCGTTAGCAACACTGCAGGACTGTAAGGCGGTTTTTCAATACTTTAGTAGAATAATGTAAAGGTTTTAAATTTCTACCTTGGGGAACTCTTTCTACCAAACTCACTCTGTCCAAATTCACAGGCATAATATTTTGGCCATTGTTAGTTTTGAATAATCTAGCAAGGTCATATCATCATCTGCTTGTAGCATTCACCCCACACAGATTTTGAACCACATTTCACTGATTATTGGAAACCCAATTGTCTAGCACCCATGTAAAATGTCCTTAAATATTTAGAGAGCCATTGCTACACTTTGTGTCCAATCCCTGTATTTGATAAAAGCGTAGGATGTTTTCTATCCTGCTAAATATCGTGGTCCTGTTTCTCATTGTTGGATTGAAGCAGACTCACGAAAACTGAGAGTTAGTTTTGATTATTTTCAGCTTTCCTGTTTGTATGCAGCATCTAAAGCAGCTAGCGGATTTTTAAAGTTTTTTTTCCTAAGCATTTGCAACTGGCCTCAGTTAATGCTGTTTGATGTACATTTAGAAGAACAAGCAAGCAGTTCAGTTATTAAGACACCAATTCAATTTTCAAATAAAATTCAGTGCTGTGATCAAGTAGATTCCCTCTGTTGTGGATAACCAGATTTATTGTACAAATCCTACAGAGGAACAGCATTGTTTTGCATTCAGGGTTTGATACTCAATTTATTTTTGTTTAGGCAAATCTAACCAAAACCTTGTGCTTTCCAGTAAGGGAATTCCTTCACCTTTCTATCAAGTGAAACCGTAGGAGTTTTTCTGGGAGTATCTACTGGCAATTGTTTTCCCTGAAAAGGGGAATGGAGAGGAGAAAGATAAGTGTATGGATAGTGTATCAGTATACGTCGCAAATACCAATCTTGGAAGAGAAATTTTCCTCTGAATTTTACTGGTATTATCTATTCACATTTATAGTCTTTGACTTATGATCATGGATGTCTAGCCTAACTTGCAAGACTTAAAAATCTTTTCTGAAATCATTAAATTTAACAAAGGAACATAAAACAGTACAGGCCTTTCAGCCCTCAATGTTGTGCCAACCTTTTATCCTTCTCTAAGGTCAAACTAACCTACATATCCTTTATTTTACTATCATCCATGTGCCTACCCAAGAGTTACTTAAATGTCCCTAATGTATCTGATTCTACTACTACCACTGGCAATGCATTTCACGCACCCACCACTCTCTGTTTAAAGAACCAACCTCTGACATCTCCCCATAACCTTCGTCCAAACACCTTAAAATTATGCCCCCTTGTGATAACCATTTCTGCCCTGGGGAAAGATCTCTGACTGATTCATGCTATTTTTACCTCTCATGATCGTGTACACCTTTATCAAGTCATCTCTCATCCTTCTTCGCTCCAATGAGAAAAACCCTAGCTCCCTCACTCTTTCTTCATAAGACATTCCCTCCAGTCTATGCAGCATCCTGGTAAATCTCCTCTGCACCTCTCTGAAGCTTCCATGCCCTTCCTATAATGAGGCGACCAGAACTGAACACAATATTCCAAGTCTGGTCCAACCAGAGCTGCAGCATAACCTTGCATCTGTTAAACTCAATCCCCTGCTCGTGAAAGCCAACACACTGTATACCTTCTTGACAATCTTATCAACTTAGGTTGCAACTTTCAGGGATCTATGGACATGGACCCCAAGATCCTTCTGTTTCTCTACACTGCTAAGAATCCTGTATTCGAATTCAACCTTCCAAAATGAATCACTTCACACTTTTCCAGTTTGAACTCCATCTGCCACTTCTCTGCCCAATTCTGCATCCTGTCAACGTCCTGTTGCAATCTACAACAGCCCTCCAACAACCTTCAGCAAACTTACTAACCCACCCTTCCACTTCCTCGTACAACTCAGCTATAAAAACCAAAAAGAGCAGAGGTTCCAGAACAGTCTCTGTCTTCTATGAACCAGCCAGTTCTGTATCCAGGCAGCCAAATATCCCTGTTTCCCATGTTAACTCACTTTCTGAATGAGCCTACCATGGAGAACGTTGTCAAAAGCGCCCTAAAATCCACGTACACCACATCTACTGCTCTACCTTCATCAATGTGTTTTGTCATTGATGAATTCAATAAGGCGTGCGAGACATGACCTGCCCCTCTGAAAGCATGCAAACTATCTTTTATCAAATTACAGTTTTCTGAGTAATAAGAAATCCCGTCTCTCAGAACCCTGTCTAATAATTTGTCCGTCACAGATGTAAGACTGACTAGTCTGTAATTTCCAGGCTTAATTCTATTCCCTCCCTTGAAACAAGGGAATAACATTTGCGACCCTCCAATCATCTGGCACTATTCCAGTGGACAGTGAGGGTGCAAAGATAATCACCAAAGTTGTAGCAGTCTCTTTCCTCACTTCCCATAGTAACCTTGGGTATATCCCATCTGGCCCAGGGGACTTATCTATCCTTGCATCTTTCAAAATTTTCAGCACATCCACTTTCTTAACATCAATCTGTTCGAGCATGTCAGCCTGTTTCACAAATGTCAAAGTACGTCTCAGTAGTGAATACTAAAGCTGAGTATTCATTAAGGACCTCCCCTATCTCTTCTAACTCCAGGCACAAGTTCCCTCCACTATCCCTGATTGGAGAATGGTGCTGCTATTTGTCTCAACAAGACTATGCTGGCCCTTCCAGAAAGCAATTCAATTAGTTTTTGCTCTTTGCCGACATTTCAGCAAAATTTTCTTCTTGTTGTATTTTTACTAGTTCTCCTTTGAAAGCTCCTCTTCAGTCTGTTCAGTATCACTTTGGAATGTGCATTCCAAATCCTAGCCTGTTTCTGTTTCTGCATGTCATCTTGGGTTCCTTATCAATCATCTTAAGTCTGTGTCATCTGGATAGTGAACCATTATCCATTGGACAAAATTATTTTTGTTTTTTTTTCTATCTAAATCCTTAATTATTTTAAACACTTGCAAGAATCTTTTCTTAGCTTTTCCTGAACCCTTGTGCATTTTATCAGTCACAAAGTTCATGATGTAAGTTATTTCCAGACACACTAACTCTACTAAGAAGGAATTTAATTCCAAATCTTCTAATCCTGATTCTCGTGACATGGAAGAGTCCTGATAATGAACTTATCTACTGAGAACTAATCAGGTCTGAGCAGCATTCCAACAAACTAACTTGGCCATGTTCATAAACCTGCAATCTTAGAGAATTTACCCATTGAAGAAAGTATGTCAATATTACTTTCACTGTCCATCACTGCCTTTGAATCAATTAAAATACAAGCAGTTGTTTGTGTATTGGTCTTGAGCAAATTCAATGCATTTTGTGGAATGGCAATATTGTGTCTTTTTTTAATAATTCATTCATGGGATGTGGACATCGCTAGCTGGGCCAGCATTTATTGCCCATCCCTCTGCACCCTTGAGAAGGTGGTGGTGAGCTGCTTTCTTGAACTGCTGCCTTTCATTTGCTGGAGGTTGACCCACAATATCTAGTATCTTACGTGCAATTTGCACCAATACTTTCTGCGTAATTATTATTATAATCATAGAAGATAACTTTTGCAAACAAGTGAGCAAACCTTCATAAGATCATAACAATACTTGTGGACAGTTTTGCGAATGATGTTGAATAATGACTTTCTAAAAATGGCACAGGTCAGTCATGTGACTTAACAAAACAAATTTTGGCATCACAATGCATTTCTAAGCTCTAAATCTCAAAATGGCTACTAATGGTTGGATTCTACGTCACAAGGCTCCTACCATAGCTGAAGGCATCCCTAGATTTGTTACAATGTCTGTTGAATATCCTGCGATCTTTTATCCGCATAGATGGCTGCTTGTGCACTTTTAAAACGTAATAAGGATTCATGGAAGTGTATCCTGTTTAGAGGTCATTAGACAAAGCAGTCTGATTCCTTTCATGAGTAAAGCTATAAATTTTAATGAATAATATATTAAATTTCTCAATTTAGATAAAATTAACAAATCGCTCACATTGCTTCCAATTCAAAATGTTCTTTTGGAAGGTGTGAACTTGTAAACTTATTCTCCCTGTTTCATGAATATTCTTCCCAGTATGGTGTTTTGAGATGGTTATCAGTTTCCTCAGAAATGGTTATGATGGGTCTACTAAATCATTGAGGTGACATACTATGTGATTATCCAGTAGCCAGAATCTATATTATGCCTACTTACATATTGCTGTACAGAAGTGCAATGGCATATATTTCTTGGGTTGAATTACAAATATGTCAATTTAATTAATATGTTTTAAGCTAGAAGATGTTTTCAGGATAATCAGAGTAATGGAAGACTGAAATGATTGGGAAGTTGAGAGGTACTTGTGGCTTTGAGAGACAGCATGTTTTTTGCAAAGGTTTATGAAGGATGGCAGAGAGTTGAAGAGGCAGAGTGGATTCTGGAGCTATTCCTGAAAAAAGGCTCCGTTGTGGAAGATTCACCCAACAATGGTGAGAGTTATGGAAGAAATCATTTTTGGGAGATTGAAGGATTTAAATTTTGGAAGAGACAGCAGATATCCGATGGATAGAGAGTTTTAAAGGTAAAAATTTGGCAATTTAAATAGGCAACCAGTGAACGATGGTGAGAATGTATGTGAAAGACAGTAAAGCAATTAATTTAGTTCACTGTGGTTTGTCATTTTAGCTGTACTGAAACTTACGCTCAAGTGATTGAATGTGGTCACAGTGCATTGTACATGCAACATATACATATAAGGGCAGTTGGTTTATTTGAAACTCATATCTTGATTTCATTGACATGCCAATGCAGCTGATTAAGATGTGATCTATGAACTGGAATTTAGAATCATAGATTTTTGCAGTTCACAAGGAGGCAATGGCTTAGTGGTATTATTGCAAGACAATTAATCTAGAGACTCTGGTAATGTTCTGGGAATCTTGGTTTGAATCTCACCATGGCAGATGGGGGAATTTGATTTCAATAAATACCTGGAATTAAGAGTCTAGTGATAACTATGAATCCATTGTCGATTGATGAAATAGATGGATTTTTCCAAAAATGTCCTTTAGAAAAAGAAACTGCCATCTCTGCCTGGTCTGGCTTACGTGTTACTCCAGACCCACAACAATGTGGTTGACTCTTAACTTAAGGATGGGCAATCAATGCTGGCCTAGTCAGTGACACCCTCATCGCAGGAATGAACAAAGGCAAAGAAACATGAAAACCAGCCATTCCTGAACTATCTTTCTGAAATAACTATTTACATAGTCATATTTTCTTTAAAAACCAAAGGATGCTGTAAATTATAAGCAACAGCAGAACTTGCTGAAAGATCTCAGCAGGTCTGGCAGAATCTGTGGAGAGAAATTGGAGCTAATGTTCTGAGGAAGTGTCACTCGACCCCGAAGCATTATCTCTGATATTCTTTCCAAACATGAAAGACCTGCTGAGGTTTTCCAGCAATGTCTATTTTTGTTCCTATTTTCTTTATTTTGTTTTTACATAGCTTTGAATTTTGTTTTTAATATAAGTATATTCCACATTCTCTCTGCAAGCTATTATGGATTCTGCTTCCACTGCTGCTTGTTTTATGACTGAGCAGTCCTCTAGACAAAAAATAATATTGGATTAATTTCAAACCTTTTCATTTTTGATGTTCTTTTGTTTCTTTTGATGATTTGAAATTCATATTCATTAGTGGCAAATTCTCCAATAACTGAGAAGTAGATTTCCATTACTTATCAAAATTAATGTTACCATAACATTAATTTACTGTACTCTAAGACCTGTTCAGAAATGGAAATGATAAGCAGAAAAGAGGTACATTTGGTCGCTTACCTCGACAGCAATATCTATCTGATTGACATAAGTAAAGAAAAAGAAGCTGAAGAAAATGAGCAGGTGCGACAGCACCTCTGGAGAGGAAATCAAAGCTGTCATTTTAAATCTGATATGACTGTTCGCAACAAAGCAAACTTTGTTTCTGTCTTCACAGATGCGGCCAGACCTGCTGAGCTTCTGCAGCCCTTTCTTTTTATTTTAGGACTGTAGCATTCACACTACTTTGCTTTTATTTTACTGGTGTTTCGCTTTTGAATTTGCTTCAGATAGCTTGCTCAGTGACTATGCCAATAAATTGATTTTTATTTTAACTGAAATCGAGAGATCAGGTCCTATTGCTGTTCTTAGGTGAAGGGTAAAAGATAGTAACATTCTATTGGTGTCTCCATGTAAGTTTTTCTGCAGTTAACAATAGTGCACATAGAAGAATGGGTTCAGGACAATTACTATTATAATTCAGCATCAGCAAAGAAAGCATTCTGTAATTGAGGTCAGTGAGGTTCATTGGGATACTTAACAGATTTGCGAACATACTAAATCAATGGATATATTGATACTGTTAGGGATGGATTATGATTTTTAAAACATAACACTCCCCCTATATTCATCACCTCTATAAGCAGTTTATTCCTCCTCTTTAAGCAGTGGTGAAATATTGCACTAGTCTGGGGACCCTAACATTCTAAAGACCATAACACCATCGTTGTAAAGTAAAGCAAGAAATAGGGTTTATTTCAAACACTCTGAGACATGGGTTGGGATACTTTGCAGCACATATTGCTTGCAAACATACGAAGAGAGACTAAATCAGAAAGTATAACTAAATGGAAGAGCCTTGGGAAAAGTTGATGAGCAGAGAGATCTGGAAGTTCAGGTCCATTGTATCCTGAAGGTGGCTGCACAGGTGGATAGAGTGGTCAAGACGGCATATGGTATGCTTGCCTTCATCAGACGAGGTAATGAGATGAAGAGCTGGCAGATAATGTTAAAATTGTATAAGACTTCGGTTCGGCCGCATTTAGAATACTGTGTACAGTTCTGGTTGCCACATTACCAAAAGGATGTGGACGCTTTGGAGTGGGTGCTTAGAAGGTTTGCGAGGATGTTGCCTGGTATGGAAGGTGCTCGCTATGAAGAGAGATTGAGTAGGTTAGAATTGTTTTCATGAGAAAAAAGGAGATTGAGGGATGACCTGACTGAGGTCTACAAAATCATGAAAGGTATTGACAGGGTGAGGGATTCAATAACGAGGTCACGCATTCAAGGTGGGAGGAGAATGATTTAAGGGGGATACACGTGGAAAGTACTTTACACAGAGGGTGGTAGGTGCCTGGAACACGTTGTCAGCAGAGGTAGTAGAGGCAGGCATGGTAGATTCATTTAAGGTTCATCTGGACAGATGCATGAGTAGGTGAGGAGCAGAGGGATACAGATGCTTAGGAATTGGGTAATAGGTTTAGACAGTGGATTTGGATTGGCACAGGCTTGGAGGGACGAAGGGCATGTTCCTGGGCTGTAAACTTTCTTTTTTTCTTTCTTTCTTTCTCGGTCTGTCTCTCTCTATCTCGCACTTTCTCTAGCTCTCGCTCGCTGTCTGTCTCGCTCGCTGTCTGTCTCGCTCGCTGTCTCTCTTGCTCTCACACTCTCTCTCGCTCTATCTCTCTCTCTCTCTCTCTCTCTCTCTCTTATTCATTGGCATCAGCTTAAATACGAGACAGCTGAGGGATATCACTTCATTCAATGTCCATGCTTTTGGGATGGTGTCCAAAGCTTGAGTGACCAGTATGGAATTTCTTTATAGGGATTGGCCAACAGTTTAGGAGTTATAGACAGTTTTATCTCTTTTCAAATTTCTTTTGAAGATTTTCTGAGGAATATTGATGAAATGCTATTTCTATTTTCCTGTTTGGAAAAAGAACATGCAAAGAAAAAAGTAGACCATTTAGTACATGCTAATCCAGATGGGTTCACATTGGTATCCTCCACAACAAAGCATAACCTCAAACTTTTTTATTTGCAATAAATTATAATATTCTATTAGTTTTCTCAATTATTTGTTATACTTTCAAACTGCCCTTTTGGGATTGATGTGTTAGAATTCCAAGATGTCTTTGCATCTCCGAGCATTGCAATCTTTGACCATTCAGATAATGTGCTTCACTTTTATTCTTTCTGACAAAAAGCGCAATTTTGCATTTTCTCGCATTATGTTTTATTTGCCATATGTTTGCTCATAAAATTTAGGTTTGTACAAAAATCTTAAAATCCATCGTCTTTCAACATGCAGTCCTTTCAGAAGATTGATTACTTGCAGGGAGCACAAATACAAGCAGTTGGTAGCTTTTCACAGGCTTTTTTCCTTTGTAACCCAGCGTTAGGGGTTTTGCTGCTGTTCAGGTTGTGGGGGTGGGGTTAGACCGGGTTGGGGGCGGGAGGGGGGGGTCGAGGGAGTAGTTGGACTGGGTTGGGGGAGGGGCCTCGCATGCTATGTGCCAATGCTAGTCTCCTGAACAGCGAGCTGACTTTAAAACTCTGAGCCCCAGAGGAAAGGCATTTAATTGATTTTCTGAATAATCGATTATCCAAACGAATTAGTGCCTGCCCATCTCGTTTGGATAATCGAGTATCCACTATATTGCAGATAACTTCGAAGATGAGCTGCAGACTGTTGGTTAAGTATGAAGTCATTAACACATGTTTCAGGAGAGGGATAACTTGCAATTCTTGAGCGTGTCTTTTGCTCTTGAAAGCATTTGTGTTTGAGGCAATTTTACAACACCGTAATTACCATTGCAATCCAATTGGGAAGTACATAAGCCATTGATTTCTTGATTTTGAGTACTGAGAAGCTTCTGAAAGATTGCTGCTAAGACTGATCACATGAATGCTGTTGCCATCTTTGGGCTATTTAATGTATTTTTAAAACCATCACTAAATAGATACATATGAAAGTTGTTTTTTAATCCACTCATGATAAACATTGTGTTAGCAAATAGAGAAGGACTTTTCTTGTGGCCATTTTACCACTGTGAAGTCCACCTAATCTTCTGATGCTTGAATAACAAGCTATCTACCCAAGGTCTCTGGATTTTAGGAACTGGCTACGTATTGACAGGATGCTAAGTACATCAATGAATGCATTCTGGCTTCTGTCTTTGAGAGGAAGCTATGGCTGCTTTCTGACCAACATTGTATGACTGACATTTTTATTAAACACTTTTGCATAGATTTGAGTGCTCTGTTTTCTCATGTAAAGTAATCGTTCCTTTATACAACCCTCTCCTCAATTTCCAGTGCCTCAGTATATTTACACATAAGCAGGACACTTAATGGACAAAAGCAGAGGCTTGTACTACCTTCATTATTCCGGACCTGCGATTGAGTCATTACTCAAATTGGCCTTCAAAAGACATATAAGGGTGGGAAACCATGGGGCGCTGCCTTTCTACTGTGTTTAGACATTTTATCATGCACAGTAATCAAAAGATTTTGCTGAATCATAGAAAATGACAGCACAGGAAGAGGTAATTGAGACAGCTTAACTTCCTTGAATTGTGGAGAATTCAGCTTTTTAAGAATGTATAAAATACTGAAAAAGTTTATTGATTTTAGAAGAAACAATATTCACTAATCTGCCAGTGATGAACAGTTTGAGTTTAACAGCCAAAATTTGTATTGGTGATATGTTCTCACTGGTGGATAACAGACGTCTAACAGAGAGTTGAGGACAGTTGCATCTGGCATTATTTGATTTCAACTGAGCACTTTTTGTCAAGCTATCAACAATTCCAGAGTTTAGATGAGTTTTCTTTTCAAAACTTTGACCTATTCACATTATGCTGCTTACACTATTGACTGCAAACAAGGTTAGTTTGAAATTTAGTTTGACATAAAGTTCATCTGTACTTGACAGTGTAAATTTTGTTAAATTTGTCAGGAAAACTAAAATTCCATTAATCTTGTTTCCAGATGTGTTTTTACATTTGGAGTCAAAATTTATTGAGTGAAAATGAAATTAGAATAGATTTAAATTAAGAATTGGATATTTTGCAAGGTAATGCGACACTTTTAGAGATTACATTTCAGGTTTTTAATAGGATTTTTAATGAGAAATTATTCACTTTATTCATAACTTCTCACAGAATTGTGCATTAATATAAAGGCAACAATACCAAAGCAAGGTGTGTGAAGTATTAAATCAGTATTACGTAATAGAGAAGATATAGCATTGAAATAGTATTGAAATAATCCTTATAAAGATCTAGTCAATCTGTTTTTCTCATATTAGTTTTGGTTGTATACATAGTACGAGAACTGTTTGATTTGTGAATAATTGGCAAATTGAAGAAGAACTCTTAAATTCATTGCTAAATTAAACATGAGCTTTTCTGAAAATGACAATATTAATAATTTATAATTTGTGGGTTCATAAAATTCTGTTTGCTTTGTTTTTATTACTGTTACTGTAGTGTATAAATATTTAATACAATTATAGTTAACTATTCTGATGGCTTTAATTGTTTCAATTGTAACTAGAGCTATTCTGATTTCTATACACATGCTTTAAATTATAACATAAATTATTAACATGACATATTAAAATTCAGTCAACTTCCATGTATGTGACTAAGCTTTATCTGAAAAGATGTTGATTTTCAGTTTTAAAATGCGCAATTTACTTCAAATTAATTTTGCAAAGAATATAATTTTCATTTTGAGGCAGAAAATAAAGAAAAGTACATGATATGTCTGACTTATGTAACATTGACAAGTTGTGAATAAATCTGAAATTTCATATAAATACAGTAATTATGTTGAAACACATTTAGTGGTGTTGGGGTTAATTTTTAGAAGTATCTTAGAAATATAATGCTAGAAGTAATTTTGTCAATATAACAGTAAACACTGTTTTCGGAAGTCATTCATAATTTAAAAGGAAATCTATTAATACGCATGATCTTGCATCTGTATGCACTTCCTGTCAACTATCCAATTTTAACGGTCTACAGTACTTGAGCAAATGCCTTTTCAGATACGTAGTGGGGTACTTGTATCCTGTGTATAATGAACGTGCTGTAGTGTCACATCCTGTAGAAAAACATTGCAATGTGTCACTTACATGAGCAAATTTATGTCAAAAGTGAACATAAACTTAAAGTAAAATATTTGCAGAAGTATAACTTTTAAAAACGGGCTGAATGACTTTTGAATCTGCAGACCTCACTTTCTCCTTTTGAATACTTTTGCCTATTATCTCAAGTGTACCCCAGGGGTGATTGGCTATGATTTTGATTTATTATGTAGTTCGATCATTCGTGGAAAATGGACCACTCCTGTTTTTAGTGAATCAAACACATTTTTATGGAAATTAAGTAGCTTTTTAAAACTTTTAGTAACATTCTTTTTGTGAGAAAGGGACATTTATTTAAAAACTTTACTAAAACCATTTAAAATGTTTTGACATGTGTCTTTGTCTTATTTTCATTATTATTGGTATTTGAGTAAACAGCACTATAGCTTTTAAATGTAGCATTATGGATTTTTATATATAAGCCCTATTTGTTGCAATTTTCTGCCTGAAGAAGAAGCAACCTTCAATTTTCTGATTTCTCAATATATTTTAATTCCCTGATTTTTTTTTTTCTCCTGTTCTTTTATGAGATGTGGATGTTGATTAAAAAGGTAATGTGGTGGTGAGCTGTCTTATTGAATTACTGGAGAGGTGCAGGGACACCAACATTTCTGTTTCAAAGTTCATTCCAGGATTCTGATCCAATCAAAGTGGGTCAGCAATATAGTTCCAAGGAATTGCCCTCTCAGGACAGACGTGATAATTTGGTCAGAGTATTGAGCATAGGAGTTGGGAGGTCAAGTCGCGGCTGTACAAGACATTGATTAGGCCACTGTTGGAATATTGCGTGCACTTCTGGTCTCCTTCCTATGGGAAGGATGTTGTGAAACTTGAAAGGGTTCAGAAAAGATTTACAAGGATGTTGCCAGGGTTGGAGGATTTGAGCTAGAGGGCGAGACTGAACAGGCTGGGGCTGTTTTCCCTGGAGCGTCGGAGGCTGAGGGGTGACCTTATGGAGGTTTACAAAATTATGAGGGGCATGGATAGGATAAATAGGCATAGTCTTTTCCCTGGGGTTGGGGTGTCCAGAACTAGAGGGCATAGGTTTAGGGTGAGATATAAATGAGACCTACGGGGCAACTTTTTCATGCAGAAGATGATACGTGTATGGAGTGAGCTGCCAGAGGAAATGGTGGAGGCTGGTACAATTGCAACATTTAAGAGGCATTAGGATGGGTATATGAATAGGAAGGGTTTGGAGGGATATGGGCTCGGTGCTGGTAGGTGGGACTAGGTTGGGTTGGGATATCTGGTCGGCATGGACAGGTTGGACCGAAGGTTCTGTTTCCATGCTGTACATCTCTCTGACTCTATAACAGACCAAGACATACAAATGGAAAGCGGGACAGAACACCAACACTTCAACGGAGGCTCACTGGTGATGTAACCTAGCATGGTGAGGAAGCATCTGAGAACAAACCTACCAGCTCAGTGAGTAAACTTACAACCTGAGCCTCAACCTGAACTACAAATCTTCTCAAAAATTGTGCACTGACCTATTTATTTCATGGGTCCAGTTTAGTTTCTGGTCAGTGGTAACTTCCACCATGTTGATATTAGGAGATTCAGCAGTGGTAATCCCCTTGAATATCAAATGATGCTGTTTAGGTTCTTTCTTGTTGGAAATGGTCAGTGTCTGGCACTTGTGTATCACGAATGTTACTTGCCACTTATGAGTCCAAACCTGAAAAATGTGCATTTGGACATGGAATCTCTTGATATTTGAGGTGTTACAGTTGGTGCTGCACACTATGCAATTATCAGCAAACATTTACACTTCTGATTTTATGATGGGTGGAAGTCATTGATCCCGTAGCTGAAGATCTTTATACTTGGCGTCTTTCTGGTAAATTGCCTCTGTATCTTCTACATCGGCTTCAAATCCTTTCTAAATTATAGTGTCCAAAATTGAGGTATAACCACTTCCTTGCTTTGTGCTTAATGTGTGTTTTTATGAATATCAGGATTTCAGTTGCATTATAAAAGACTATTTTGTCATCTACCTTAATAAAAAAAATTATTTCAGAGTCTCACTCATTTTTCCACATGATGTTTTATTTGCCAAAAAAAACAAATTGCTGGATAAACTCATTGGATCAGGCAGCATCTGTTATCAGAAAGCAGAGTTAATGTTTCATGTCCAGTGATTCCTCTTCTGTTCTATAACTCTGTTAACTCTGCATTTTTTTCCCACAGGTGCGACCTGATCATCTGAGTTTTCTAGCAATTTCTGTCTATGTTTCTAATTTTCTAGATCTATGTGCTTGTTTATGGCGTTGTGGTTGGAGTGCCAGGCCTCTAGGAATTCTCTGGCATGTCTTTGCTTAGCCTGTCCCAGGAGAGATGTGTTGTCCCAGTCGAAATGGTGGTTTTTTTCATCTGTGTGTAGGGCTATGAGGTAATATAACATCGAGGTAGTATAACCCATGGACAAAACCAACGTCATCTATAAAATTCCATGCAAGGACTGCCACAAACACTACATAGGACAAACAGGAAAAAAGTTAGCCACCAGGATACATGAACACCAGCTAGCCACAAAAAGACATGCTTCCCTCTTCCTCATAGCCCTACACACGGATGAAAAAAGCCACCATTTCGACTGGGACAACACATCTATCCTGGGACAGGCTGAGCAAAGACATGCCAGAGAATCTCTAGAGGCCTGGCACTCCAACCACAACGGCATAAACAAGCACATAGATCTAGATGCCATCTATCAACCCCTCAGAAAACGAACTGGAAATGACATCACCACAAACCCCAGGAACCTCATCCAGGAGAAAGATATAGAAAGCAGGAGACAACAGCTTCACTTCACTTGGAGGTCGCCACTGATGATGTTACCTAGCCAGGTATTGAAACGTCTGGATATCAAACCTATAGCTCAGCGAGCAAACCTACACCCTAAACCTCAACCTGAGCTACAAACCTTCACAAACCTTGCGATTCATAGTCCTTGCAGGGTATCTTGTAAATAAGAGCTGAAAATGTGTTGCTGAAGAAGGGCTCATGCCCGAAACGTCGAGTCTCCTCTTCCTTGGATGCTACCTGACCTGCTGTGCTTTTCCAGCAACACATTTTCAGCTCTGATCTCCAGCATCTGCAGTCCTCACTTTCTCCTCCATCTTGTAAATAAGGTCTGTCCTGTTGGATGTAGGTGTCTGGTTTTTAACCTTTGTGACGTAGCTGTGTGTAATTTTAGCAAGGGTAGCCACGAAAAAACGTTCTTAGAGTATATGAAGGGTTGTTTCTTAGAGCAACATGTCATGTAGCCAATTAGTGAAGTGGCTACTTTAGATTTGGTATTATGTAATGAGGAAAGATTGACAGATGGTCTTGGAGTGAAGATTCCTCTTGGAAGGAGTGACCACAACATGCTAGAGTTTCCAATTCAGATTGAAAGCATGAAGACTGAGTCGCATACTAAAGTGTTAGCGTTAGGCAAAGGTAATTATACAAGCCTGAGGAAGGAGTTGGCCCAAGTGGACTGGGGAAAAATATTAAAAGGCAGAATAATTGATGAGCACTGGCAAATGCTTTTGGCTCAAGTAAAGTATGTTACTGAGAGAAAGAGGAATTGTAAAAATATGAAAAGTTGTCCATGGCTTAAAAAAGGAAATTGATAATCAAAAAGTAGTGCATATCATACTGAACTGGAATTTTGAAATGTTGGGAGAACTTTACATGTCAACATAGGGTTAGTAATAATGATATCAGAAGAGCTAAGCTGAACTACGAAAGGAAACTAGCAGAAAACATAAGTACTGATACGAAATGCTTCTATAAGTATATGAAAAGGAAGAGAATAGTGAAAGTAAATGTTGGCCCTTTAGCGAACGAAAATGGTGAGGTAATAATGGAAAACACCGAAATGGCAGAGGCACTAAACCAATATTTCTCTCTCTTCACAGTCGAAGATAATTTCTTCCCAAAATCTGCAGTTACTACAGAAGAACTTAGTGAAATTACTGTAACTAGGGAGAAGGTATTGAGTAAACTGATGAGATTAAAGGCAGGTAGGGAGATTTAAACAATCCTTAGATAAGCACATGGATGATTTTGGGATAGTGTAGGGGGACGAGCTGAGAATAGTTCACAGGTTGGCACAACATTGAGGGCCAAAGGGCCTGTTCTGCGCTGTATTGTTCTATGTTCTATAAGTCTCCAGGCCCTGGTTGCCAGCACCCTGGGTATTAAAGGAGGTGCAGTAGAGGTCAATGCATTAGTGATAATTTTTCTAAAATTTCCTGAATTCTGGAAACTTAGTGCATTGGAAACATGCTTTTGTTAGTTTGACCAGTTAGTTGACTTCTGTAGTGGGTAAATTGCTAGAGTCAGTCATAAAGGAGGGGATAACTGAAAACTTCACTAAACAAAGTTCAATTCAAGTCTCAGCACAGTTTAATGAAATGCAAGTCATGCTTGACAAGTCTGCTTGAATTCTTTGAGGATGTAACCAGCAAGGTAGATAATAGGGCACAAAAACAAATTACTAGAGAAGTTCAGTGGGTCTCGTAGCATCTGTGAAGAGAAATCAAAGTTCATCTTTCTAGTCCAGTGACCCTTCCTCAGAACTGATGGTAGCCTCCCAGTTACACCACCTCCATTGCACACGTTCCAATGAGGCCAACTTTGAAAAGAGAGCCTCTGAAATGTACACCTGCTTTCTTGACTGAGGCATCCCAAGCACCATTGTCAACAGGGGCCTCAACCAGGTCCAACTCATCTCCCGCATCTCCACCCTCTCCCCCTCTCTTCCTGCGACAGTGGTGGGGTTCCCCTTGTCCTTACCTGCCATCCCACCAGCATCCACATCCAGAAGATCATTTGCCACCATTTCTGCCACCTTCAACGAGATGCCACCACCAGACACACATTCCCCTCCCCTCCCTCGTTGCTTTCCACAGGGACTGTTCTCTCTGGGACACCTTGGTCAACTCTTCCTTCACTCCCAAAACCCAAGAGCCTCATGGCACCTTCCCCTGGAAGCGCTGAAGCTGTAACACCCTGCCCATTTATCACTTCCCTCCTCAGTATCCAAAGGCCCAAGCATATCTTTTAGGGTGAAGCCAGCACTCTCCAAATCTAGTCTACTGCATTCGCGGCTCACAATCTGTTCTCCTGTGCATAGAGGAAATGAAGCATAGATTGGGTGACTACTTGGCTGAATATCTATGTTCTGTATGTAAAAAAGACCCTGAGCTTCCAGCTGCCTGCCACTTCAATGCACCACCTCGTTCCCTGGCCAGCGCAAGCTGGTAGAACAACACCACTTCATTTTCCGCATGGGGACCCTGCAGCCCTCTGGACTCAATATCGAGTTCAATGATTTTAGGGCCTGAACTCCCCCATGTCTTAGCCCCCAGTCCCATACACCAGACATTATTATCACATAGTCTACCATTACACACTACCTGTTATTAGACTCTAACAATCTCCATTAACGGCTATTCACTCTCCCAGCAGATTGTTATTGACTCCTTTGTTTGTCCGACTTTCTTTTCTCTCTTTGGTTCTGTCCCTACCTATTGTTTACTCCTTAACCCCTCCCCTCACCCCCTATCTTCTGCATATAAACCAACATTTTCCAAGCTACCATCAGTTCTGAGGAAGGGTCACCAGATGCAAAACGTTAACTTGGATTTCTCTTTGCAAATGCTGCCAGACCTGCTGAGCTTTTCCAGCAAATTCTGTTTTTGCTTCTGATTCACAGCAAGCAAGTTCTTTTGGTTTTTATTTGGGTAAATAATGGGATCTGGTAGATGTGGTAAATTTGGACTTCCAGAAGGCATTTACAGAACAGCCTCGATTATCCGAATGAGACTGGTGGGTGTAGTTTGTTTGGATGACTGAGAGTTCGGATATGGATAGCGTTTACTTGAGATCTTATTAGGATAATCTGAAATTTGGATAATTGATGTTTGGATAATTGATGTTTGGATAATAGAGGTTGTTTTGTACAAGGTGCCGCATAAAAGGCTGATCCAGAAAATTAGAACTCATGGTGTTAAGGGTAGAGTATTGGCTTGAATAGAGGATTGGCTGACAGAAGGCAAAGGCTTGAGATAAATGGGTCCTTCTCTGGATGGCAAACTGTAACTTGTGGGGTATAGTAGAGTTCAGTTTTTGGACCTCAACTATTTACAATCTATATTGTCTTATCTCTTATGAGTAGTCGATAAGTTTGAGTAACTCTTCTACCATCTTTGTAGCTGTAATACTGTACAATAGAATGGCCTCTGGGAATCTGGAAGACACACCCACAATACTGGTTCCCACTTTTTGTTTTACCTAGGGGTCCTACACAATCAATTAAGACTCTTTTAGTGGATTCCTCAAATGCAGGAATGGATTTGAAAGGTGCTGGTTTTATCACTGCCTGAGGTTTTCCAATTACCTGACACGTATGACATCTCCAGTAAAATTCAACTACATCCTTAAGCAGACCACGCCAATAAAAATGTTTTTGTTTGAGTTTTTGCTTGAGGTTTCCTTCCACCCAAATGGCCTCCTACTGGCAATTCATGTGCTGTCTGGAACACCTCATTCCTGTAACCCACTGGTAATGCAATTTGACGAACCTCTGCCCATTTCTCATGTGCCTGAATATATAATGGTCTCCATTTCCTCCTCTTCACTTCATTTTTAAGCTAATAACATTCTGGGATACACTCAGATTCTTCTCCCATCTACACCTTTTGATACAACTGCTGCAGATTTTCTTCCTCCTTTTGTAATTCAGCTAATTTGTCTGAACTAAAAATATCCATTTTGTCCTCCACCTGTTCTTGTTTTTTTTTCTCAACCATTTGAGCAAACATCGTTGCTGATAATTGAACTTCAACTTCCTTATCTTTACTTCTTGATTTCTCCTCCTGTTTTACCCTATGGCATTGTGACCTTGTTATCATACAGTCGGAAAAATCCCAGGATATACTTTCTGTAACATCTCGTGCCTGATTTTCAACTGGATTTTCAATTGCAATCGTCATTACTCATACCTGTGATCAACTGTATTAATCAATACCAATAATAAACTGTAATTCTGGAAGTGCGAATTTCTCTGTTGTTGCAACCACCACTTGGCCACTTCTCACCAGACTCTCAAACCTTTTTATTTTTTACAGGGGTTTCCCTGTTATCCTGTGGTAAACTATCTTTACTACCTTCAATGAGATGTCCTTTTCTGTTACCACCAGTGACTTTGCCTTTGCCAAGGGTGTGCTTATGAGATGCCACTATATTGGAACATATTTTCTTATTTTTATTGTTCAATGCAGTTACAATTAAGCCAATTCTTTTTATTTTGTCTGTATTTTAACTGTAATGTATGAATATGTTTTGCTTCAAGCCTGATAATTTGACTAATCGAATTGCATCTAGAATGCAATGCCTGGCACTCCTCTTTAAAATAAGAAAATGTTAGGATCAAGGTTATCTCCTTGACATGTTTTGAGGAGGTATGGTCTGGTCCATAACAAGCTGAAAAGAAAATTGCTCATTTTGATAAACTAGGAATGTGATGTTAAAGGGAGACTGCTCAGCTTCATCTGGCCATGTAGTGCGCCTCTGTGTTGGTAGATGAAATGGGTGTTCCTCAACTTGAAGTGACCAGGGTGACAAGGACCCATGATCTCTCATCACACAAATTGAAATGCAAATATGTTGATTTATTTTCTACAGGAATGTTGGGCAATCATAGCTTTTATCTGGTGACATTTTAATATTGCAAATCAAATAAGAACTTTTTATTTTTTGTCAGTGCGACATAAATTGCGTACCAATTTTAGGACAGTATTAATAGATTTTTTGTTGTTGCATTGCATGTGAGAAATTAAAACCTAATATAGTCTTTGTGTGATGCAGAATTAAAAGGTGAAGAGGTAATTGGACGTAGCCACTGCCTATTTAAAAATCATAAATTCCATTTTAATTTATGGCTTGATTTTATCTGTCGCTAAATTTAAAGCAGTTTAAGAAACTAATTAAAGTTGAAAGTTGTTTAGAGTGTAGGCATGTCTTTGCAGTACAGGCTGAGATCTGACGGTTCGATTACATTGCCATCATTAGTGTGGATGTGCAAAGACCAATTTGTGTATTGTTTCACTGGTAACGTAGATATGGAATGATTTTGATATTATGTATTAGTATTTTTCTTTGATTTTTGCTTTTCTTACCATCTCCCATGTATTTTATAACTAAATTTCTTGCAGTATACAATCATCTGAGCTAAGCTATTCTGCAGTGAGCAATCAGACCATAACAATGCAGTCTTGCCACTGCCAAGCATGAATAGTGCAGTGGCGTGGCAATTAAACAACTAACCCGAGGAGGAGGCTTCTCAAATATCTCTGCCCTTAATGATGGGGGGAGTGAACAAAAGGTTAGGCTGAAACTTTTGCGACAATATTTAGCATAGATGCTGCATTGATGATGCATCTTGGTCTTCTCCTGAAATCCAGAGCATCTCAGATGCCAGTGGCCAGCCAATTTGTTTCATTTTGCTGATATCAAGGCATTGGATATTGCAAAGGCTAAATAGACTCGAATAACACCCCAAGAGTAGTACTGAAGAGCTGTGCTTCAGAACTAACCGTTCTAGCTAAAATAAGAGGGTACTGATACAAATCTGGCATCTACGTGATGGGATGGGTAATTGCCCACAAGAGCAGAACATACTTAATCTGGCCAATTACCAGTCTAATTTTGGCAAAATGATGGAAGGCATCATTGATAGTGCTGTCAAATGGCACTCGTACAGCAAAAATCTGATTGAATGTTCACTTTGGTTCTGGCACGGCAACTTCTCTCTTTGATCTCACGATTGCTTGATCCAAGCATGAACAAAAGATTTGAATTTCAAAGGGAAGGTGAAAATGAATGCCTTGATGTAAAAGACAACATTTGGCAGTATGGCATCAAAGAGCTCGAGCAAAACTAGAAATGAGGAAGAATTCTTTGCTGGTGGGAGTCATGCCTAGGATAAAGGAAGATGGTTGTGGTTGTTGGAAGCCAATCATAACCGCTCAAATATATCACAGCAGGATTTCCTTAAAATATTCTTTCTCCCATCATAAGGTCAGAAGTGGGGTTGTTCTCTGCTGATTGGAAAGTATGTCGATTTTCCTGCTCCTCGGATGCTGCCTGAACTGCTATGCTTTTCCAGCACCACTCTAATCCAGAATCTGGTTTCCAGCATCTGCAATCATTGTTTTTACCTACCTGATTGGAAAGTATTCAGTGCCATTCTCCTTCGATGTTGGAACATTGTCCATGTTCAAAAAGATCCAGGCAACTTTCAATTTGCACTGATGTGTGGTATGAATGTTATGCCACTTAAGTTCCATCTCCCTTTAATATTCAGTGGTAGTACCATTACTGAATTACTCCATTATCAACATCCTGGGGTTACCTCTGACCAGTTTCTGAACTGTGGTGTTGTGGCATAATGCTAGTGTCTATATCTCTGATAAAGAAGATCCAGATTTGAGTCATTCCACCTACCTTGGAGATATGTCAAACCATGTCTAAAAAGTTTGATGGGAAGTATTGTAATATATATGTGGTGGCTAGGCCAGAGGCTAGGAATTCTGAAGTATGACTCTATGACTAAGTTACTCAGCTCTTGATTCCCCACTGCCTGCCCAGCATCCACAAGCCATGTATGTGATAGAATACTGTCCACTTGCTTGGATCAGTGCAGCTCTGTCATCACTCAGTAGCCCAAATATCCAAGATGATATTGCCTGATTGATTGAGACTCTGCTCACCCATGTAAACATTCAAGCCCTTCATCACTGTTACAGATTGACAGTAGTGTGTACTGTCTAAAGGTTTCACTGCAGCAACTCTTCAAAGGCTCCTTGGAAAGTACCTAACAAAACTGCAACCTAAATGGACAGTGTAACAATCTATGAAAATATGGAAATATTGCCTCCTGTTAAGGTCCCTTCCAAGGGTCACTATATCCTGACTTGGAACTATTTTGCCATTTGTGCACTGTTGCTGGATTAAAATCCTGGAGCTCCCTTCCCAGCATCATTGCTGCATATATCTGTAACCAGGTAGTTCAAGAACTTGACTAATCTGCTCCACCTTGGGTACAGTTCAAGACGGACAGAAAATTCTGGCCTTGCAAATGATGCCCACATAGCATAAAAGAATAAAGATCACCTCTTAATTACAGAATATTAGACTCTACTTTTTGACAACTCCAAAGACTTTAAATTAAAATTTGAATTCAAGAATATAGATAATCCTGCCATTGGCAATGAAGGCTTGTAAAAATGTTGGAGAAAAAAAGCAAATCAAATTAAGTAGTTTTTCATTAAGAACAGTGCAACATAAAATGCACTGACTGGTAGACTGTTCTCCATCTTCCAAGTATAGGTGCTGATGAGCTCCATTCACATTAAGAAACCAATAATTATAAATTGTCCATCATCTTATGAAAACACCAAATTATATGATAGTTTGTTTATTATACACTGCACTTAGAAGCTGTAATATAATGCCCTCTTGTTATATGTTTGGTGTGTATTTTTAGTTCCTGGTTATGGTTGTCTGATTAATGCCACCTTTGTTGTGAGCAAATTGGATTTTAGCTTGCATGTGAAATAGGTGTAATCATGAAACACAATTCTCAAAAATCTCAGAATTTCATGAAATAAAACAAAAATTTGACTTTGTTTCTGTAAACCACTGTTTCAAAGCATAATCATTGTTCTTTCAAAATGTGAACGTTGTTAAATTAAAGGGTTTTAACTCCAGGATCAGGAAGTTTAATCTCTTTTCTGACCTGAATTAGTTGTTTTGTTGCTTAGAGAGGAACGAGCAAAATTCGTCTTTGTCCTCCCCAACATCTTAACCAGTATGAGCAGACAGCCGTCATAAATACAATGATGGACTGATTTTAATGAACAAATTGTGAACTTCTATGGCAGTTTAACAAATATTAAACAATTACTGTTGTTTTGTTACCTTCAATGTTTCATGCTATACCAAGAAACAGCTCTACGTTAGCAATTCCCAAATATAATATAATTCCTGCTTTACATCCAAGTGTTATTAGATTTAAAAATAACATTGATTTCAGCAGTTGAACCTCTTGTGCTCACAACGTTGCTCATCAGACCATCATGAAGAAGTTCATAACCTCTGCTTCAGCATTTCTAGTTTGTTTGGTGAGTTTAAATTTCTTATTGATACTGTTTGTTCCCCTATGCTCGCAACGTATAAAGTGGTCAGTCTTTTTCCTTGATTTGGCTTGGTGGTCTTAGATACCAGTTCTAAGCAATTCTTGGAGACCAGTTCTAAGCAATAATTTTTGAAGCAATTATGTCTATATCTATTAAATCAGATATAGACATAATTGTTTAAAAATAAACCAGTGTTGCCTCCCTTCGAATCCCCATGTGGTTCGCTTTTCAAAGCCCCCAGCATCCTATTGCTTTCCAGGTCCCCTATCCATCTTGTGGTCTTCCACCCTCAATGTAACCCCTTGCAACCTTCTTCTGCCTCTCAACCTACCCTGCAGCTTCCTTCCCCGCTTCAATCTGCCTTGCTACCTCATTCATCCCCCCCCCCAGCCCCCGCACACCTTTTCCAGTCTCATGTCATTCCCCTGCCATGCGCCCCACCACCACCACCCCCTCTGTCGATAGCCCTTTTGTCTCCATCCTCTCACCGCCCTCTCAGATGCCGTTGTCTAGACCATTTGAATCCTTGCTCTCCTCACTGGCAAACATACTCGTGAAACCCAAAAGCAGCAAAAAGCTCTGCCTTAAACCTGGAACAAGGCATAATCTTGGCATGTTTCACGACTCTAATCCTGCATAGGGGGCCCCGTGGCAATTTGCAGGGTTGCCACTTTCAATTACTTACTGCTCCTCGAATTGCTAGCTGTTTATTTCTGCATTTGCTGAAGCTAGGTCATGACCCTGTCGGCAGAAAATGTGAGTGTGAGCCAATCTTTGATTGTAGGAACAACTTCTCTTAAATGCCCTACTCATAGAGTCATACAGCACAGAAACAGACCCTTTGGTCCAACTCATCCACGCTGAGCAGAGACCCCAATCTGACCAAGTCTCATTTGGCCCAAATCTCTCTGAACCCTTCCTATTCATATACACATCCATTTGTCTTTTAAATGTTGTATTTGTAGTCACCTCCAGCATTTATTCTGGCAACTCGTATAGATACGGTGAATGGCAAGTGTCTTTTCCCCAGGGTGGTGGATTTCAGGGTCCGTGTTTTTAAGGTGAGAGGAGAAAGACATGGGACAATTTTTTGTTAAAACAGAGGGTGGTTTGTATATGTAATGAATGTCCAGAGGAAATGTTAGATTCAGGTACAATTGCAACATATAAAATACATTTGGATAAGTACATGAATAAGACTTGTTTGACGGGATATAGGCCAAGCGCACGCAGGTGAGACTAGTTTAGTTTGCGATTATGGTCTGCATGATTGGACCGAAGGGTCAGTGTCCGTGCTGTATGACTCTTTGTTGGACCTCTTACGTGATGATTGTGTCTTAGTTTACATGCTTTGCTAATGTTAATTTACACAGTTAGAAATGCGAAATTATGGCAATTGTCTATCTTGACTGCTGAAAAGTACATATTCATGGTGATCATTAAGCATTTATTTTCGGCAAACTGATTATAAGTCAGGTCGAGTTCATCTGTACTTTTTAATCAGGTATACATCTTGATCACTGGTGGAACAAGCTTGTTTATTGTACTTATTTGGCTCACCTTGAAAGTTGTTCCTCCTTTTAAGTGTATTGACTGAATGTAACTAATTGGTAACCCTTCTGAAACAGTAATGCAGTTTTGCTCTTGTGTAAAATGCTGGGTAGTGAGCCAAGTATTGTGATAAAGCTTAGCTAATTATTAAGCAACCTGAAGTCTCTTTGTCCAGTGTGAACCCTGCTGAAATGTTTACTGTGACCAGAAGTAAAAGGGAGGCATGGCAAAAAGATATAATGAATAGCAAAATCTGGCAATATATAGTCTACAAAAGTGCACCACAAATAAACAAGATTGATTAAAATTCAGAGGAGCAAGGGAGGAGACTTGGCTATTTGCATATCCATAATTTTATGCATGAGGAAAATAAAACAACCCTGACTTTTGGGCACCTGTTTCTTATTTTCTCACACTGTGCCTCAGATTTTTAGTTTGCACATTGAGGGGTATGGGTGATGCTTCCTGTGGTAATGTTCTTTGAACAATTTAATGAGCTAAAAAACTCAGTGAATATTATTATTCATGTTGGCATTATAAAGTTCCTGGTTGATATGTTTTAGTACATAATCTATCATGCCTAAAACATATCAGTAGAAATAGGATAAGTATAACTGACGTTAAGTGTACTTTAAAAAAACTTGTCAAGTTTCATTAAGAAGTTCAATGCTTGGTAGATAAATTAATTCTCAGCACGTGATTGCCAGAATACCAGGAAAATGGCAGTTTAGAACGTTACTCATGTTTGTTTAAGAAAATGAGAACAAAGATAAAGCTATCAAAATAGCAGGTGGGGCAACTTGGCTGGAGCTGAGGTATCTGGGAAGCTTGCAACAATGTGAATCCAGAGGGACCTAGAGCTGGATTAGCAGAAAACGAATCAGTAAAACCTAAAGATCAGGTCAAGGACAGCCCATTGTCATCGAGATGGGTGGATCTCCTGAAGATTCTTTGGTTTCAGTTTAACTGGGGGTATGTTTGTTGGGAAACATGTTGCTTGCGGTTTGGAGCTGGGAGAGTGTTGGAGGACATGTTGTTGTTATAGGCAGTATAAGTCCTGCTGTTGGCAATGTCAAGACCAATGGGGATCAAGAGAAGTCCCAGAAGATGATGACTTTTGCCATGCAAGGAGCCTAAGTCTGGAAAGAGGCCTTGGGACCATTCTCAATGAAGCTGAGAACAGGTTGAAGGAAACCCATAGGCAGTATTTGCTTGATGCAGTTGAAAAAGATTGTAACTCAAGAAAATTCATTGGCAACCTGGTAATACTAGCAGTTTGGTGATGCTGAATTTGTGCTCGTACTTAGACACTTAGAAGCAGTCTTAGAAGTCCTGGGGAATTCTGTCTTGGGAGAAGAGAGTGATCAACCTGGCTGAAGAATAAAGGGGAGGAATTAAAAACCATCATCATCACTAAAGATGTAGTATTAGACCAGGCTAGCATCCTGGCTTCTGAAATAAAGATTACCACGGAGATAGCAGATGCATTGGTTGTAATTTTCCAATAATCATTGGATTCTGGACAAGTACCAGACGACTGGAAAACTGCTAATGTGACACCCCTCAAAAAGGGAGAAAGGTAAAAAGTAGGTAACTATAGGCTGATTAGCTCAACATCTATTGCTAGAAAAGTATTGGAATCAATGATTAGGAAGGTATTAGAAGCACATCTGGAAAATCATAATCTGCTCAAGCAGAGTCAACATTGCTTTGTGAAAGGGATTTGGTGACCAACTAATTTATTAGAGATTTTTGAGGAAGTCTCAAGCAGAGTGGATAGAGGGGAACCAATAGATGTAGTGTATTTGGACTTCCAGAAAGTGTTCGACAAAGTATCTCACAAAAGATTTTCAGAAAATAAGAGCCCAAAATAATGGAGGTAGTATATTGGAATGGACAGAGAATTAGCCCATGGGCAGGAAACACCAAGAGGGGTAAGGAGTTCTTTCTCAGGTTAGTGTGACCAGTAAGGTTCCACAGGGATCACTGCTAGGTCCGCAACTGTTTTACAATGTGTATTTTCGTGACTTGGAGGAAGAAAGTAAATGTACGGCAGCCAAATTTGTCAACAGTACAAACATAAGTGAAAAGGCAGGTTGTGAAAGGGATGCAAACGGTTTACAAAGAGATATGGATCGGTTAAGTTAGTAGGCAAAAGTTGGCAAATGGAGTATCATGTGGGAAAATACAAAGTTGTTCATTTTGCAGTGGAGAACAAAAGAATAGAATGTTATTTAAATTGAGAAAACTGCAGAAATCCGCAATTCAAAAGGGCTGGGGGTACTTGTGCATGAAACACAAGGCTACCATACAGATGCGGCACGTAATCAGAAATTCTAATGGAATGTTGGCCTTTATTTCAAGCAGGTTGGAGTATAAGAATAGGAAAGTCTTACCACAACTGTACAAGGTGCTAGTGATGCCACATCTGGAGTGCTGTGAGCAACCTTTGTCCCCTTATTGAAGAAAAAATGTTATTCCATTGAAGGCACTTCAGAAAAGGTTCACAGAGATGATCCCTGGTCTGGAGTGAGACTCTAGTCATTGGAGTTTAGAAGAATGAGAGGTGATCTCATTGAAACATACAAGATTGTTATGGGGCTTAACTGGGTAAATATGGAGAGGATGTTTCCTGTCATGGGAGAGTCTAGGACCAGAGGCCATAGTTTCAGAAGAAAGGGGCACCAATTTAAGACTGATATGAAAAGGAATTTCTTTTCTGAGGGTTATGAGTCTTTGGAACTCCTTGCCACAGAGAGCTATAGGGTGCAGAGTATATATTTAAGGCTGAGATAGATTCTTGATCAGAATGGGAATCAAGGATTGCAGGGAAAGGGCGGGTAAGTGGATGGGAACTATGTTGGAACAACCATGAGCCTGTTGAATGGCAGAACAGTTTGAAGGGAGGAACACCCTACTCCTATTCTATTTCTTATTGTTTTATGGGCATGAGCAGTTCTTGAAGCATTCCAAGTTAGAGATGATTTTGAGGATGTTCACCGGTTAGATTTTCAAACGAGAATAATTGGAATTCCTTGCAAATGAGGCAGAGTTTTAATGAAAATTGGAACCTACAGTATTACTAATGTATAGTTGCGATCTGTCTTGGCTGCATTGCCTGTTTAAAATGCCATCCTTTGGGTATACAACCACAGGTTGTCTGTTGGCTCATATTTACCTCGTTAATCCTGAATATTAGACTCTTAATGGATATGATCAAAAATTACTTTCCTGTGTCACTTTAATCATTATTTTTATGTGTTTGTTTTTGTTTAAGATTTTATAATGAAGAATGTTTGGCATTTCAGTTAAACTCTGAAATCCTACCACTTACTTTCTTATCCTTGGTGTCACGCATTGTATTCTTTCGAGCTCAATCATAACAGAGATTTGGCTTCTCCAGTATTTTCATAACATGGATCATAAAATATGTATTTAAATCCACACATCACTGATTTATTACAGTACAAAAGTGGAGGAAGCTAGACATATATTCTGTGCACTAATGTTCTTGGATTAATTTTGTGTAAATTAAGAATATGTTCATATCAGATTCAGCTTTAATCAAATGTCTCAGTGCTAGTGCAGTTATTTCCAGAAAAACTATTTTTACATATTAGTTAAAGTTCAGAAATATATTTTTCACTAATAAACTGCCAATAACATCAGGATATCTTGGGTGTTGAACGAATTTTGTTATTTTATGTCCACAAATAATCTATTTCTTGATGCAGAACTTGTTACACCTGTAGATAAAGTAGCTACAAGCTTTGGCCAAATCCTAAAAGGTACATGGGATATCACAAAGTTCACCCTTAAAACGAAGTGAATGAATTATACGGTTCATGTTCTCAGCAGTTTCCTGTATGGCTGTGAAAGTTCTTTTGAAGAAGATCGACGTCTGTGGCATGTTGTATGTATTTTCCTGTTGATCAAAAATTGCAAATTCAGCAAATGTATTTATCTATTAGCCCTCTGGCCATCAATCTCTGAAAGCAGATCACTGGCAGATTTCCTAAGTGTATTGCCTCTGATCCAGTGGCGACTCTGATCCATGTGCATGATGTAAGGTGGTTGCATACCACAGGACCTTTTGTATGATGTGCTAGCTGGAACCAGAAGATCAGTGCAGCGAAGCTGCTTGCAAGCACGATGTGAAGGTCCTAACATTAGCCTTCACACCTGGGAGTCATTAACTTACAGAACAAGGAGGTTACCACATATGCTGTGGGCTGATGTGGACTGCCATGTTGACCAGTAGCTACAGCAGCTTGTCAATATGTGCCATCTGAAAGCAAGAACCTGTGACATCATTTGACAGCTTCTTGTTTGGCGTTTGTGGCATAACTGGTTTCAGATTAACCTTCATTGGCATCAACAAAGGTGCACTAGATAAAGACACCCAACCTTTAAGGAGTTGTTTGCTTTGTGTGCATCATTTTTTTTTGATGGAGTAATGGCAAAACACACATTTTGTAGAACTATAGAATGACTATAGAACAAAGATAGCCGACTCTCAGCAAGAACAACGCCGGATTCCTCTGCCTTTTCCCCTAAGCCCCACAAATATTTTCTATTCACATAATTGTCCAGTATTGTTTTGAAGTTTGTGATTTAATCTGTCTCCACACTCTGGCAGTATAGATGTGAACCACTTATGTATTTAATATTCCATTAGTAACAATTGTTTCACTGCAATGACAGTTTACCTATATAGGAAGATTTATCCATTTGTCTTCTGGCTCTCAATCTGAACGTTTCAGCATGTGCTACTCTTTCAGACTCTGAGATTATTGCACAGATTGAGGCAATTTGATCCATTGTGTCCAAGCCAATGATCAAAAATCCCATTTTCAGGTGCTTGGCCCTTACTCTGGATGGTTGCAGTTCAGTATGTTCAACAGAATTTGTGTTGACTTTTCATTGTATTTCTGGCAAATTTTATTTTTTATTGATAGATTCATGGTGAGTATCTCCTGACCTGTACTCAAGATGTTGTGTTGTGTTCTCTTAGCTCTTTCCTGGGAATGGTTTTGCTGGTGACAGATCCTCCATAACTAAATATAATTATTCTTGTGTAATAAGAGGTTTTTTTGCCGAGGTTATAATGGAGTTGAAGGAATTCAGCCCTGTCCTTGTATGTATGTACAACTTCATATTAAATGTCACTGAACAGTGCTTCTATAGAAATATGATTTTACCTTTCCACTCTACACCACTATGTTACTTGGATCCCAATCCCTTCCATTTCATTTCCTAATTTGGGTCGTCTTGAATTCAATATCATACATTTTCTGTAACTTTTGTTGTACTTATTCAGTTTAGTAATCTGATGATGAAATACAAGTCGTCTTGATTGGCATGTCTTAGTACCGCACGAGTATCTGCTTCCATAGAAATTGGGAGTTTGTATAGGATGTTATTCTGCATCTAGTATCAGTTATGTCTGTTAAGGTCAACACAAAATGGCTCCTCCAACGTAGTTGGCATCATTAGATGATAAAATACTTATTATTTACATCTACATTCGCACTGCTTCATGTACTGCCTTTGCCATTACTTAGCAGGGAAGAATGGATTTAAAATTAACTTTTGTATTAAATATCCAAAGGGAGCAAATTTCTCTGTCTCGGTGCAAGGTTACATTGATATATGCATAGTGAAGATGAAAAATTATGGTGAAATTAATAATGTTTTCATTGATGGGGAGATAGTAACAAATGGACACACATTTGAAGTAATCGCTTAAGATCAAAAAGGGTGGCAAGAAGAAAAACATTGTTTATTTAGTGATTAGAATCTGAAGTAATCTGCCACTGATCATTCTTGAAGCCAAGCCCATTTGGCATATTTTAAGCATTGATTGCTTGGAAAGATGAATTTTAATGTTATAAAATGTAGATAAGAGAGTGAAATTACATTATGTGGTTCATGGAGTAAGACATGGACCCAACACTCAGTTCAATTATTTATTTCCACGCAAATCAAAGACGAGCAACTAATGTATTCTTAGCTTCCTTTTGTGATAATAAATACGATTGATTTCTGAACAACTTCGTCATAGTTTGATTCGACATTCATGAATGTATGCTTTTAAAAATAATGCAAGATGATGATTTTTGTATTGTTTGTCACCATGAGGACTACATTCTTGTTTTAGTATTTTTATTTGTTTCTTCATAATCATGGGATAAATAATATATTTTTAGAAATTAAAATAGTGGTAAATACTTATAAGGTTCTGAAATGCTCAAGTCTGTAATGGCCAGTTGAAACATTGATTGCCGTGAATTTAACTGAGGACACAATATCCTTATTAATTTTGGTAATGGATTTGTGTTTCATAAGTAAAGGGCATGTCTTCATGTGAAAATCATGATACCAATCCTCAGTAAAATCTTCAATGGTAAAATGAAGGTAAATTATCTGCATTCCATTCAACTGTATCTTAAATCTGAGAAATTTAAATAATTTGTGCTTACTGTTTCACCTGTTGATTAAATCAGCAAATGTTGAGTTTTTTAAAAAAGTGGATTATTGGGATGTGACCATTACTGTAATAATCCTGTTTTGTGCTATGCACTTGACAGATTGTAATAGTGCTAATTGAACAGATTAATTCACACTTGCTTCATTCTATTCAAAGAGAGAATCGGTAGCTTGTTTTGCTTTTGACCAGATGGTACTGATGAACACCTACTGTGCACTTTAAGTGCTTACTAGAATTACAAAGACTGATCTGTGTTGAGCTCAAAATGGTTGAGAAAGCGGCATTGAATAGATTTTGTGCAACTAAATTAATTCTGGTGGACCATTACACATTGAGCTGTCTTTTCAAAGCTCTGAGCTTCTTGTTTGCTCTGCAGCAATGAAAAAGTGAAAGGCAGATTACAGCAAACAGAAATAAAAGTGCTATGAAAAGGAGAAAACGCCTTAAATCCTTTTATATAGAATTTGTTTTAAGTGCATTATTTGTGTATATAAATGGAAAGCTATTTCAGATTTGTTGTAAGTGCACTAGTTGAGATTTATGAATATGAAAACAACAGCAACATTTAGTAACAGTTGGTTGTTTATGTCCTTAAGCTGGAACAGCTTTAATGTAGTTTTAGTTATCAATTTTTGTTGATTTAAAATTAATTCTGAGCAATCTTATAATTTATATTTGCATATAAATGGAATGATAAATTTACTTCAAGCTTAGTAAATTTAAAATCTACTTTTTAAAGTCTAATCAAAAGTGCACAAGTTTCATTACAAAAGGTACAATATTGCAAAATTCCTTTTCCTTGTCCCTTCTGCTTCCTCCCGCGTCGTGAGAGCAACTTAATGAAATTTGCTGAAACTCCCCCTGTAGGGAAACTCTGGGATAAACTTCAGCTTAGTTTGGCATTCGAACTTGAATTAGCTAGTTGCAAGCTTTATACTGCACTGTTATAAATTAGCAGTTTTAATCACTCATTTAGAATACAATAAATGTAGTAATGTAACAAAGAAAGTTCCAACCTTAGGACAAAAGACTGACATTAGCTATCTAGCCTTCTCTGGACTTGTGTTCTTTTCAGAGCAGAGTTGAGAAACATATGATGCACTTACAGGTGGACAGTGTGGTGTTGTGGTCACTTGTCAGGATGATTGTAAGGAGACGAGGGGGTGTGAAATGGGAAAAAGAAGTTGATTTATATCGCTGAGTTATGTGCTTATGTTTAACTTCATGGATGTGTGTACTTAGATGAATTACATGAAAACACCAAGGCAAGGAATTAAATTTCACTTTCCTGTTTTAAATCCTGTAATGAAGTATTATGGTCACCAGGGCTCAAGGGTTTAGCATTTTAAATCAGAAAATATTCTTCTGAGGTTAATTTTAAAATATTAGTATCACTAGAAGCAAGATTTTCCAATGGATAACATTTTAAATAAGCATCTCAGAATCTGTCCATTTCAGCTCATGCTGCTTTATAGTAATGACAGATGTTCATTGTCTTAAAGATGAATATTTAAATTTTATGACGTATTCCAGTTTGTTTTAGCCTTTACAAATTTGATAAATTAAATCCGTTCCAATTGAACTGTACTATAATTATGCATAGTTTAGTTGTCAAACCAGGGCAAAATACATTGCAAAATACATAGAGGTTCTGCTAATCCAAATGACAGTTAACAGCTTATGCATTTGTTTACTGATAAATACTGCAGAAGCTCAACCTGTGTTTTAAATGAATAATGCTCGTCTGATACAGGTTCCTGTACTTCATTGATCCAGAGCAGCAAAATGAGGTGATTAGCAAGTGCCACCCCACCAAGCATTTGAACATTTTTTCCGACTGTTTGACCTATTCACATTTAATATGAGCAACAGCAAGCTCAGTGCAAATGTTTGCAAATTGTGGCAGAAATTATGCCTGGTTGAGTTGCAGGTCCGTGACTAGACAGGGCAGACTGAGGATTTTGGTGGGGTTTTTACAGCTGCAAAAAAAAACCCCATGTGTTCTTAGAATGGCCATCTTTGTTTAGTTTTGACACTGACTTTCTTTTTCATACCCAGCAATGGATTAGGTACAACCAAGATGAGATTCATTTATGTTACCCTATTGCAGCTGTTCAGACATGGACACAAAAGCTTAAGAACAGCAAGCATGGTTCACACAAGAATCTTTGTATGGAGGTCTCCTTGTTTGCTTTGGATGGTTCTTCTGAGCACTGCTTCAGTTATTTGCTGATAAAAGTTGTGTTATTTAGCAAATTTTATCATTGACAGTACAAATAGGTTTACAAATCTGAAATTAAAAGATACTGAAAATATATTTTAATAATTTATAATATTTCATGGAAGTTTAAATAGCATCTAAATTTATATACAGGTATTTAGTTGTAACCCAGGTCTTGGACAGTCCATTCCTAATTTCATGCACAAGTGTATTCATGGGTTATAATTTTAAATTGGTGAAATTGGCCAAAATCAGGCTTTTGGAAAGTTTTTTATATGGATATAATATCTTGTGTCATTAGCAGCTTCTGAATGTAATTTCATATGTCAAAGAGCGACACTTCCAGTGTATACCTGTACGACAGCCATTAGTAGGGGGTACTACAAACTATGCACTTAGATATGCACTCCTCTCTGAACTGTGAAGAGATTTGTAAGAAGCTTCAGAAGAGTATCAACTTACCAATAATGTGACATTAATATTTACGTACAATCTATTTGAAGAAATTGTCAGGCAATGCATTTTTAGAATAAGAATCGAGGAATCTATATATTAAATGGTAACTCTTCCAACATAGTAGTTTCACAGCAAGATTTCAGGGATCAGCTGCACAAATCTTTATAAATGGAAGGGATGGGTTAAGTTTGAAAACAATATATTAGCACAGGATTTTCATAAATAAAAGCATGGCATAAAACCAGGGCCAAAATGTAATGCTAAGCCAATACTTAAATCATTGGTTATGCTCCAGTTCGTTTAATATATCTCAATTTCGATATCTGCTTTGGAAGAATTATAAAGCTGTGATGCAGATACAAAAAATGATTTTGCCTACACACCCCTCCATGGATTAGAGGCTTTATTTATGAGGAAAAAATAGATAAACTTTTTTTTATTTTTTAAAGAAAGACTTAAATTTATGTTGTGCCTTTCACAACCCAGACTTTTGAAGTTAGTAATTCTTGTAATGTAGGAAATGCAGCAGACAATTTGCACATAGTACACTCTCACAAATAGCAATGTGCTAATGAGCATATAATCTGATAGTGACGGATGGATATAGTCCACATATCTGAGGAAGGATGTGCTGACAGTGGAAGGGGACTGGAAGGGGTTTACTAGAATGATCCTGGGGAAGAAGGGTTTGTCATATGAGGAGCGGTTGAGACTCTGTGCTCGATAGAGTTTAGAAGGATGAGGAGGAGAATCTTATTGAAACTGACAGAACACTGAGGGGCCTGGATAGAGTGGATGGAGAGAAGATATTTCCACCAGTAGGAGAGAATAGAACCCATGGCATAGCCTTTGGGAAGGGAAGACCCTTTAGAATTGATTTGAAGGATTATTTCAATAAGAGGGTGGTTAATCTGTGGAATTCATTAGAACCTAAGGCTGTGGAGATCAAGTCATTGAGTGTATTTGAGACAGAACTAGATAGATTCATGATTGGTAAGGGAATCAAGAGTTGTGGGGAGAAGGCAAGAGAATGGAGTTGAGAAGCATATCAGCCATGATCGAATGGCCTAATTCTGTTCTCATATCTAACGGTTTTACCCATACGATAACTTCCCATATTTCCAGTTTCAAAATTATGCTCTAAGACCTTTTTATGTTGACCTGAAAGAGTAGTGATGGTCTTCGTTTAATGTCTCATCCGAGAAGTGGCACCTCTGACAATGCAACATGCCCTCAGTACAGCGCTGGAATGTCAGCACATTTTATTGTGGTGAAGTACTTGTGGTATCTGAATCTTCAAACATCCAACTCAAAAGCAACAATGTTATTAACTGAGACATAGCTGAAAACTAAGAGAATGTTAACATATATATGGGAAGTTATTAAGGATTTCAATAAAGCAGAGAGGGGAAAAATAATTTAGTCAGTAGTGAGAGGATCCAACTTTGGATCGCATACAAAGGAACAAGAGGTTACAAGATTTTCTTTCTACTTTGTGTGAGGGTATGAGATGCTGTACCAGACATCGTAATGGAATCTGCAAGTTTTTTGAAAAAGAGAGAGTAGGATTACAAAGATAATCTTGAGATTGCAGACTAAATGATTGATTAGAATTGTGCAATATCAAGACAAGAATAGGAACTTGAATGCAAACTTGAAAGCTACGTGGGAGTAAAAAAGAAAAAAAGCTGAGTTTAGTTAATGCAGTCAAATTTTACCGTGCAACAAATGAATTTAAATAAAATCATAATGCAAGAATGAATGTGTTCTAACCAACACATTTTTTGTTCATCAGACTAGAACTTTTAATGGACTTTAAATGACGTTCTTGATTTTATATGTAATTCTAAACAGCAAAGCATAAATTACTCTCCAATTATCTGCTTCTTAAGTAATCAAGACATTTTACTGCTAAATTTCCCCTGGAGTAATGGGATATTTTAGACGGTAAATCACGGTAAAATAGTTTGTAAGTGTATTGCTAAGTATTCATGATTAGATTTGCTTGCTGAGTAAATTATATCATCTGTGGTGAAAATGTTTGTAAAATTTCTTGATTTGTGAATTGACCTATAATTCTTTTTGACAGACTAAGCTGTTAATTTTATCAGCATAAAACTATCGTAGCCTGCTAAATGAATCGTCCAGCAGAGGTCTCCCTGGTCTGAATTTTCACAGCCTCTAAACAATGTGGACAATGCCGAGGAAAGTTGGGAAAATGACAGCAAGGAAGAAAATGAGATTCTGTACGTTGACAGTAAAACTCTTGATTTTTGGTTTAATGGCGAGATGAAAATTTCTCTAGTGAGTGGTGAGGGCCTATCTGCATACATTAACATAGTATTATAAAATCTCACTTTGAGGGTTGCTGTTTTTCCCATCTACCAGTGAGGAACTAGCTGGCCGGAACACTTTATTACAGTTGCTGGAATATGTATTGAAAATTTTAAAAAATGAAATCACAGTGGGTCAGCTCTGATGAAGAGTCATCTAGGCTTGAAATATTAATTTGCTTTTTCTGTGGATGCTGCCTGACCTACTGGAACTTCCAGCATTTTTTGTTTTCAGAAACTAGATGGTACCACTTCCCAACCTAAATATAAGCAGTAAGCTGGTTGCTGCAATTCGCTGACATCTTTTCTGAGCATCTATCTTGGCCACCATTCCACAACCTCTCAGGGTGCGCTCTGTATAGCCTGCACCTCTGTGCTCGGAAGTTGGCATTGACAAAGCACCAGCCTGACCAAATTATCATAGCACATCTTGAGACCAACTTATAATACAGATTAGCACTTAAGTACTGCATTTTGGAGTTCACCAACACTTGGCATGCAGTGCTGCTGCCAGACCACTTGGCACCCATCTTGTGCATGTCAGGGGCTTTATCTTTCTTTCATAACACTCACTGACTTTGCATTTATTCTGGTGGTCTCAGCACCTCTACCTTGCTTTGTCTTCTAGCAGACACTAAAAGCCAAGAAGCTTGTTCAGTTTACCAGCAATGAACCATGAAAGTGTTACTGTAGGTATTGTGCGATGTCAGTAGCACACCGAGAGCACGTGACAACAGCATATGTGGCAAGCACACTGCATATGCTTCAACCAAATGGCCTTTTCTAGTTGTCTACTAGGAGCAATCGTCCTAGGGGTCTGTCGTCAGTCAGGGGCTGGTCCATCCTCAGTCAAGAAGGGTGATGAGGTATTCTGAGTGATTGGGTAAAACACAGCATAAGAAGGTGTAGTAGTTTGGTTAATATGTTGTGGGAGAGCAAATGAGGGAAGATACCGCAAAAATAGTAAGAATGGTAGACCATGAACTTAGTGGGTGCAAGTAGAGTGTGAGGTAGCAGAGAGAAAAATGGTAGCTCTTACCCTTGCAGACTGCAGAAGGTCACGAACCTTGTGGGATTGTGCTTTCCTCCGGACTGTGGACAAAGCACTGACAAGGTTGACTACTTCAGACCAGTCTGGCAGCATTTCAAGTCGTGCACAGCTCAGATTTAAATACAGTGCCCGTGATGTGAATGGCGTCAGTTCACAGCACTGGCTTACTGTGAGGCTTTCCCAGGTGACAGCTTTGTTGGGTTAAAGTATTTTTGGACACCAGTTGCCATGCAAAATATTTTCTAAATTACATTGGGACATCTGTTGCCTACGTGACTCAGTTAATAAATGTAATTCTTAATTAACAAGTATTCCAGGAAAGGACGTTAGATGATAAGCAGAAAGTGGGAATGTGGACAAAATGAGCTTGAAAGAAGGAATGAGGGGTGATTGAGTAAAGAAGGATGCAAGTTCAGGCTGGTAAAAGAATGGATTTGAGTAGAAATTTGGCTTTGTCAAATATATGAACGGTGAAAGATCTCTAAGGTAGCTATTTGGATGGTCTCAATCTAAATGACTAAACTTAAATAGCATCTCATGTTTGTTGTTTGAGTTGAGGGTGGATAAGATGGGTAGAGGGATTTGAGAAAAAATGTTATTCTTACAGTCCAGGATGCTCTTGGCATAATGAGTATTTTGGGTATATGTGAGTAGATCTTTGTGCCCCATCAAGATTCAGTAATGAAAGGCTAAACCAACTGCTTGTTGTCTTTGTTCACGTGTTTGGTTCTTGAGCCTATGATAGCAGCAATGACATCAGTACTAGTGGGATGGCCAGAATGAGATACTTATTGGTTTTAATGGACACCCTGTCATCAGAAATATGAAAGCGTAGTTGAACATATTGGTAGCTACGGAGTAAATTGAGGAACAAAAGTTATACATTTCAAACTTTGAGAGTGCAGTTGCAAATAAATTGAGAGAGAGTTGCTTTGTTGAGAAAAAGAAGTGGGTTAACATGGTGACAGTGGATGTACATGGACAGCAAGACAAGAAGTGAATTAATGTAAAGTAAATTAATAAGAAATTTACTTTAATAGCGCTATATGCAATGAAAGCAGTGAGGCCATGTAAGCTTAAGATGTTAAACTTTTAATATGGACGAGAGAATTTTGCTGGAGAGAGAGATTGTGGAAGGTTAGAAGGGTGTAGGCCTGAGAGGAGAGCAAGCACGATCGATTGAAATGGAAATTGAAGACACTAAAAATTGGAAGCCGCTCAGTACAGGGAGGAAAGCACAAGATATTGTTATGACTCACTGCAGTAGTGCTTCGTAAATCAAGCCCTGCTATTTCTGGAGTTGTACCAAATTAAAACTGGAGTTAAAACTGCACAGTATTTCAATTTACCTAGCTTTCAGACCAAGATTGATAGAAATCGCAGACCAAGTTTCTGTACTGAATAAGACTTATTACAACTGATTGAACTATGGCTATAGGGAAACCACTGGCATATAACAATGCTAACTAAAACTCTAATCCCCTCTCAAACTCGCTCTTACATGCGCACACATGTGCAAATAAGAAAACTAGATTATTTGCGGTGATAGAACAACATTGTCTTTCCTTCCTGGTTCTGGTGTTGAAATTGTCTTTCTTTGGCTGCTTGGAGGCCCTATTCAGATATCGTTCTCTGGAGGCTTCCATTAGATTTTAAGTACAGGGTAACAGATTCATTTGGAAAATGTCTCTGACTCACTCACATATTCAAAAGTCACAGCTCACAGCGACTGCTGTAGGAAAAGTAACTGGTTTTCTTCAGGCTTGATCTGCGTTTTTGACTGCAAAGCCAGGCAGCTTCTGGGTTGGATTACGATCTACGTTCTTCTTTTCCTCTACTTCTCTCTAACTTGTTGCCAGATCCTAGTTGCTCAGCCACCCAAAAAACAGTCACAGTTGTTGGCAAGCCAAAGGTCTCTGTAAGTTATAACTGTCACTAGTTCACAGGCCAATCGACTGCTTGTTGCCAACAAGAGCTGCATCGGTCCATCACTTGTTTCCAGATCATCTACAATCTGAACTTCAATCACTGCTTATTCAAACAATTGGTTGGGTGTTTTGGCTGGGAGTATCAGGTTACTTGCTTTCAAAACTGCAGATGCTATTTCAAACAATAGTTTTAAAAGAGTCTATTCTTATTTAACTCCGTGGTTTAAAAAAAAAACAAAATAAAAATACACGGTCTCTACAATATATCTGAGAAAATGTCTACGGCAGTAGAAAATGTTTAAATAAGTGAGGATAATGCAAATTAACTGATTAGTCTTTCTGTTGTCTCAATTGTTGCTCACATTTTCAGAGCAGCTAGACCAGCAGTAAAGGCTCTCGCTTTGTTGTTGACGTGTAATGTTTGACCCATTTCTGAACAGAGACTGAGGCTGCATTAATCAGAGTAGGTGGAATTGTGTTGGTTGGAAATTATTAATGTGACTTTAATTTTTTGATTAACATTATGATGAACATTATGAAGACTGAGTAAGTGTAGTGCTAAAATTTGTGCCTCAACACCTTAAACCTCTTCATAATTGAAATGGTGCAGAAACGTGGTATTAATTAGATGACCACATTTTTAAAATGCTTGTCTTATTGCAAGTCATTAAAATTAGTGTTTTGTCCAATGAACAATATTATTCTTTACCCGAGAAAATGAAGCTGCCTCGAAGTGAATCCGCCTAACTGAATCCATTGTTCTCCACATTATTATTGAAGTCAAATCACTTTGCATAAAAATTGCAAAAGTATTTTATATTCGAGGAGAAATCTTCAAACGATAATTGACTAAATAGCAGAGATACAGGACTGGGTAAGTTATGGATTGTTTATAAGGTTTCGGGTTGCTATACACAGAAAGATATAACAATTCACAGAAGTCATAAAGACTAGTTTAACGGTGAGGGAGATAATATGAGACATTAGCTTTCTAAATAAAACTTCCTTAAGGCTTGTATGACATGCAACTTAATTCATACTTGCTGTATGACACTTGACATAATCTGAATGACTGGGATAAAGTGAGGACTACAAATGCTGGAGATCAGAGTCAAAAAGTCTGGTACTGGAAAAGCGCAGCAGGTCAGGCAGCATCTGAAGAATAGGAGTGTTGATGTTTCAGGTATGAGCCTTTCATCAGGAATAGCAGGGGGCTGCTGAGAGATAAATAAGAGGGTGAGGATGGGGAGTAGGTAGCTGGGAAGGCATTAGGTAGATGAAGATGGGGGGGGCGATGGGGGTGATTGTTAGAGGTCGATGGGGAGGGTGGAGCGGATGGGGGAAGGAAGATGGACAGATCAAGTGGGTGGTGCCAAGTTGGAGGTTTGGATATCGGCTGAGGTTGGGGGAGGAGAGATTAGGAAACTAGTGAAGTTGATGTTGATGCTGTGTGGTTGAAGGGTCCCCAGGTGGAAGATGAGGCGTTCTTCTTCCAGTTGTTGGGTGGCTTGAATTTACTTGTCCAAGAGGTATAAAACCTGCACCAATGCCACCTCCCTTCCCTCCGTCCAAGGCCCTGGAGGATCTTTTCACATCACGCAAAGATTTTCCTACATACCCAAAAAACTTATCTACTGTGTCTGTTGCTCTTGATATGGTCACCTCTGCAATTGGGGCACCAACTCATGGAATAGCTCTGGGACACATGCATCAAACAACCCCACCACTCTGTGGCAGATCACTTCAGCTCCACCTCCTGCTCCACCAAGGACATGCAAGTCCTGGGCTGCCTCCACCGCCAAATCCAAGCCATCTGATGACTGGAGGAAGAACACCTCATCTTCAGCCTTGGGACCCTTCAGCCACATGGCATCAACATCAACTTCATTAGTTTCCGAATCTCCCTTTCCCCCACCTCATCCCAGATCCAACCTTGCAACTTGGCACCACCCTCTTAACCTGTCCCACCAGAGTATCTTCGTTTCCATCTATCTGCTCCACCCTCCCCGCTGACCAATCACAATCACCTCCCCCACCTGCACCCAACTATCGCCTTCCCAGCTAACTTACCCCCTCTTCCAACTTCCTATTTATCTCTCAGCCCCCTTCCCCTCCACCACCCGCCTCCCCCGTCCACCTACCCATATTCCTGATGAAGGGCTTATACCCGAAACGTTGACTCTTCTGCTCTTTGGATGCTGCCTGACCTGCTGTGCTTTTCCAGTGCCACCCAATCTGAATGACGTTTGGCATTAGATCTCTTCTGACAAGAATGATGGTACTATGTAAATCTATCATTTCTTTTAGACTTAAGGAATGGATGAAAGCAAACATTGGAATTGTGCAATGTGTGTGGGGCATGGAGAGATCCTTGAATCATTCACACTTAAGTATTTGTAATTTGAGTAATTTTTGTGTTTATTATGTATGTCTGCAAACCCCTTTAAAAGATTCATGTTTCTTATGAGAATTGGGAATTGTTGTCAAGGTGGTTAGCCATATATGAACTAATCTAACACAAAACATTTGACCTGTAAGTCTAAGGTAAACTGGTGAAACTTGAAGGGATTCTGGGATAAGAGTGCAGAAGGTCTAAATGTTGAAGGTGCACTGTGTACTTGTTGCGCTGAAACCTTCAACCACCAAAAAAGGTGTACAAATTGGTTTGTTTGATTTTAAATGTTAGTATGGAAGTTACAGTGGCCCTGATCCAACTTTTCAAATCATCTCCAGCCATGAGAGGTACTGGAGGCCTGCAGGACAACTAAAATGGTTCAACTTTAGAATAAGTGTGGTGTAGGGAACTATTGACTGAGAGAAAAGTGTTACCTAGGACCACTGGGCATAATCTCAGTGAGCTGTCACACATTAAAGAGAGAGATGAGGAATTTCTTCTTTCATTCCCACAGAGAGCTGTTAAGGCTGGATTATTAACTAGCTTTGAATCTGGCACACTTTTAGTCTGCAAGGTAATTAAATGTTATGAGGAAAAGGCAGGAAAGTGGAGTTGAGGATTATCAGATAATTGGAGGGTATTAGCTGTGAGGAGAGATTGGACAAATTTGGTTTGTTTTCACTTAAATGTTGAAGGATGAGGGGTGACCTGAAAGAAGTTTACATTCTATCCACGTATTTTATAATTTTGTATGGTCTGAGGTGTTTTCGGTGGAAATGTCGATTACTGGGAGATATTGATTTGGAGTAGAGGGGGTGGGTTTGGGGAGATGTTAAAGGCAAGTTTTTTGTATGGGGGTTGTGCCTGGGGTATGCTGCTAAGAAAGGTGGTGGAGGTGTTACAATGGATTTGAGAGCTATCTTGACAGATATATGGATGGGCAGTGAGAAGATGGATATGGACAAAAGGTTTTAGTGAGTTTTGAAAAGATTTGGAGCTCAGATTGAGGTTCTGGATGTAAGTTTGCTTGCTGAGCTGGAAGTTTCGTTTTCAGACGTTTCTTCACCATACTAGGTAACATCATCACTGAGCCTCTGGAGAAGCACTGGTGGTATGGTCTGTTTTTTATTTGTGTTTGCATTTTCTTGGGTTGGTGATGTCATTTCCTGTTCTTTTTCTCAGGGGATAATAAATGCGATCCAAGTCAATGTGTTTCTTGATAGAGATCTGGTTGGAGTGCCATGCTTCTAGGAATTGAAGAATGTCTCTGTTTGGCTTGTCCCAATCAAAGTGGTGTCGTTCCTCGTCTATATGTAAAGGTACTAGTGAGAGTGGGTCATGTCTTTTTGTGGCTAGTTGGTGTTCATGTATCCTGGTGGCTAGTTTTCAGCCTGATTGTCCAATGTAGTGTTTCTTACAGTTCTTGCAAGGTATTTTGCTTGTTGTCTGTATAGTGTCTTTCAAGTTTATTAGCTGCTGTTTTAGTGTTTTTGTGGGCTACCGTGATGCTAAGAGGTCTGAGTAGTCTGGCAGTCACTTCCGAGATGTCTTTGATGTAGGAGAGAGTGGCTCAGGTTTCTATACGTGTTTTGTCTGCTTGTTTGGGTTTGTTGCTGAGAAATTAGCGGACTGCGTTCATTGGTTACCCGTTCTTTTTGAATACACTGAATAGGTGATTTTCCTCTGCTGTTTGTAGTTCTTCTGTGCTGCAGGGTGTGGTGGTTTGTTGAAATAATGTTCTAATGCAGCTCAGCGAGCAAACTTACATCCACAAAACGTTTTTGTTTGGAATGGCATCATGTGTCAGTGCAGTCTTGGTGGACCAAGGGGCCTGTTCTGTGATGTACTGTACTGTTCTTTGTTTGGATCATCGAATGAAGGAGCAGACTTGATGGGCTGAATGGCCTATATTTGCAGTTCTGTGGTCATCACGTCTTTGAAAGTGGGGGTGGGGGGAGGTGGTGGTAGTGGGAGGAATATGTGGGCACTATCAACAAATATGTGCAATGAGCTCCATTCATCAGAATATTACTATGAAGAACCCAAGCTGTTGTACGTGGTATTCCAAGAAGATAGATTAAGGAACAGCGGTAATGTGTACATAACCTTTAGTGAGGCCTTTGACAAGGTTTCACTTGGTAGACCGTTTAGTAAAGTTAGATCACATAAGATTCGGGGAGCTTGCCGATTGGATAAAAAAATTGGCTTGATGGTTGGGCAGAGGATGGTGATGGAATGTTGTTTTTCGGACTTCTGACCAATTCTACAGGGATTGGTGCTGGATCCACAATTGTTTGGATGAGAATATATGAGGCATGGTTACTAAGTTTGTGCATGACACCAAATTTGGTGGTGTAATGGACAGTGAAGAAGGTTATCTTAACTGATGTTAATCAGTTGGGTCAATGGGCTGACGAATGGCAGATTAATTAAATTTAGATGAATGTGTTTTGGTAAGACTACCAAGGGCAGAACTTACACAATTAATGGTAGGGCCCTGGGTAGTGTTGTTGAGCAGAGTGATCTTGGAATTCATGTACATAGTTCATTGCAAGTTGTGTCAAAGGTAGACAGAGTGGTTAAAAAAGGGGGGTTTGGCAGGCTTACCTTGTCAATTGCTCAGACCATTGAGTATAGGAGTTGGGATGTCATGTTGCGGTTGTACAGGATTGTTGGTGAGGACATTTCTGCATTGCTGTGTACAGTTCTGATCGTCCTGCTATAGGAAGGATATAAAATTGGAGAGGGTGCAAAAAAGATTTCCAAGTATGCTATCAGGATTGGAGGGTTTGAGTTATAAGGGGAGGCTGGATAAGCTGGGACTTTTTTCATTGAAGCACAGAAGGTTGAGAGGTCACCTTCGGGTTTATAAAGTCATGAGGGGCATAGATAAGATTGGGCGGCACGGTGGCACAGTGGTTAGCACTGCTGCCTCACAGCACCAGAGACCCGGGTTCAATTCCCGCCTCAGGCGACTGACTGTGTGGAGTTTGCACGTTCTCCCCGTGTCTGCGTGGGTTTCCTCCGGGTGCTCCGGTTTCCTCCCACAGTCCAAAGATGTGCAGGTTAGGGTGAATTGGCCATGCTAAATTGTGTTAGGTAAGGGGTAAATGTAGGGGTATGGGTGGGTTGCGCTTCGGCGGGTCGGTGTGGACTAGTTGGGCCGAAGGGCCTGTTTCCACACTGTAATGTAATCTAATCTAATGTAAAAAAAAGATGAATAGCAAAGATCTTGTCCCTCAGGTTGGGAGTTCAAAAACTAGAAGGCATATTTTTGTGAAGTTATCCTGGATGCCATAAGCTTTTACCTTTATCAATTTTCCATGTGCAACCTTGTCAAAGCTCTTGCTGAAATCTGTATAACCTACATCAACTGTCTGACTGTTATCCAAACACTTCTTCATCTCCTCAAAATTCCACTGGACTCGTCAAGCACAAACTTCCTCTGACAAAGCCATGCTGACTATCCCTGATCAAATCTTGCCCCTTAGTTGAAAGGTCAATAACAAGGGGACATAATTCTAAAGTTAATGGCAGGAAGGTTTGAGGGGATTAATATTCTCCAATAATTTCCTTACCACTGCTGTTAGACTCACTTGTCGTAGAGTGTGTGTAAGATTATGAGCGGCATGCACAGGGTGAATAAAAAGCAGCCATTCCACTTAGTCGAAAGGTCAATAACAAGGGGACATAATTCTAAAGTTAATGGCAGGAGGGTTTGAGGGGATTTAGGAAAAAGCTTTATCACCCAGAGGGTGCTCGGGGTCTGGGATGTACTGTCTGGGAGGGGACTTGAAGTGGGAAACTTCATAACCTTGTAAAAACATTTGGATGAGCACTTGAATGACCATTACGTTCAAGACTATGGGCCTAATGTGGTAAAGTGGGACTGGCACAGGTAGTAGAATAATTTTGCATCGAAAGAACTCTTCTGTACTCGGTTCTATGATTCTTCTTTTATTTTCTCAGTTTTTATGATCAGTGCTTGTCAATCCAAGCAGTTCATCTTTTCATGGCCTTGTCTAGTTCTAATATATGCATTCAAAGGTCTCTTTCCCTCTATGGTCGATTTAGAATCTAGCTCTTTAAGCAGTATAATTTTTGGCTACTCTTACTTCCAAACTACGGATATTACTTAGGAAATATAATCTGGCTTGTAAGCAGAAACAAATGCTATTGGCTAATTTTGAGGAGGTTATTATGAATATTTGAGTCCAGAAGTTGGATTTTTATGTGTTTAGATCAATTGCCTCAAAAGTTGAGGTGAGTGTGCAGCTTAAATTATTTCTAAGAGCTCAGGGCCAATCACGGTCCAAGCACTTTTTTGAATTCTCTTTGTCACTTCTAATCCTTTTTTACTTGCTGATTAGAGAGAGTGAGGTAGAAGCTATTGAATGTCCTGCTTCTTGACAATAACATGTATGATGGAGTCATAGTCTTGGATCCTTTGATTAGCATAAAAATCAAAATAAAATTGGAAATCAGTTTTTATTTATAAAAGGGTTTCTCTTAAATAAGACCACATTATAATTTATCATCGAGGATTTGGGTGCAGTTTAAAATAAACTGAACATACATCTTTTTAACATCTAGAAGAGTTGAACCTAATTTGTGCAAGGATACATTCTCACTTTTAAGTCAAGGATGTTTAGGAAATCAGAATTAGAAAAAATTGCCTTCATTTCTTCCAGCAAATATGTCTTAATTTTTTTTATGGTCTGCTGAGTGCAAGATTCTTGACCCATGCATTCTTTTAAATTCTGTTATAAAATGATTTGTTAAGATCCAGTGATTTGAACTACTTGAATGCTTCCATGCTGCTTGCTTCAGAACAGATTCTTTGCAGTTGATGGGAACCATTTCTCTGTTGTTGATTGCAAATAAAAAGTTTAGAATACCTGACTTAATCTCTCTTTCAGAGTCATCATTTAACAACAACATTTTTAAAAGGCAGTAAGAAGGACTTCTACCAAAAGCATTTTTCAAAACATTTATTACACTTCATCTAAACTTGGAGATTTTCTTAACTTGCATATAATGGATACGAAATCATTATAGCTCAAATCATTAGGAAGGCGTTCAAATTTCTCCATTAGAGGTCAATTTCAGGAGTGCATGATTTGTGTATTAATGCTGCTGACCTTTGCTCCCCACCCTGGGTTCTTACCAATGTCTGGTCCTGAACTCTGACAAAGAGCAGAGGTCAGGGGTGTGCATACACAAATCACACATTCCTGAAATTGGTCTTCCATGGGAAAACTTGAGTAATTTCTGACTGGAGCTAGGCAAGCATTCTTAGATTTGTATACATAGTTGAAATTTATCCGATATTTGGGAAAACATTTTGCATAAATTTATCTTTGCTATAACCCACTTGATGAAATTTAAACTTAAATCTTGATAATTTGCTGATAAGCTGACACAATGAGTGCAGTGTGTACACATTGCAGCTAATGAGGTCTGACTTAAATGTGAAATATTTTAAAATTTTACAACAATTAATATATACTCCTGTACAGCAAAATATTTATCAGTCTTGCTGTCTGGAATTTATATGCTACTGTGGTAATATCATAGAATGTGTCAGAGAAGGTAATAGTTGAACTGAAGACAGAAACTGCTGAAGAAATTCAGCAAGTCTGGCAGCATCTGTGGAGAGAGAAATAGTTAACATAGCGAGCCTGGTATGACTTTTTCAGACCTGGGCTCTGAAGATAAGCAGCATTTTCTGTTTTATTTCAGATTTCAAGCACTTGCAATATTTTGTTTTCATTAAAGTAATGATTGAACTTTCCTTTTCATGTTGTGAGGACATCCCAAAGTATTTTATAACCACAGATTAATTTTGTAATGTATTTGTCGTTGCGACAGTTGAAAGACTAGATTATTTGTCACAGGAAGAAAACTGAGAAAGAATGTGAAGACACAGATAGAGGAGTATTACTTGTTTGCAGCTTTAAGCCACAAAGGGAAAGTTGAAGCTCCATGCTGTTGTGGACTCTTGATAGATGTAAAATCTGCACCTGGATCTCTGAGCGATGTTTGTATTAAGTAAGTTTCTGTGCTTCCAGTCGTGTATTGGCTGTATTTGCTGGAGTCAACTAGGAGAAAGTGAGGACTGCAGATGCTGGAAATCAGAGTCGAGAGTATGGTGCTGGAAAAACACATCAGGTCAGACAGCATCTGAGGTGCAGGAGAATCGACGTTTCAAGCATAAGCTCTTCAACAGGAATGTTCGAAACATCAACTTTACTGCTCCCGGATGCTGTCTGACCTGCTGTGCTTTTCCAGCACCACACTTTCGACTTTGCTGGAGTTTCCGATTTTAAAATTGAGAAAACTGCATTGGAGGCAAATTTTACAAGATCTCTTTGTATCACTCAAACCTGGATATTTTTGCCAGGAAGCACTGACAACCATGAAAGCAGCAGATGGTAAGATGATGTATTAAATCATGTCCACGCTGCTTACCTAATTCTCCTGAATCTATGTGGAAAAGCATTACTCTGGTACAAGGTAGCAACTATAATTCTTTCAAATCAACACTACTCCTTATAGAGTAGGGAAGCGCATGTGGCTTTGCAGCTTCTTTAGTCACTGGCAGCAGAGAAAACTCTACCAGATGCATACTGTTGTATGACAACCCTGATCCACAGTGGTAAGCACAAGGAAATGTTCATCTTCACTACAAGTCCTATGAATACTCAAGGAGGACTGTAAACGTGCCACAAGAGACTTGGTGGAGAGGGGAATAGTTTGTAAGTTGTTGATGAACAAAAATATAAACATGTTAAATGATGGTAGAGGGTAAAGGATGAATACTTGAGTTAAAGTGTAGTATAAGTTAGCAGCTATGAAAAATCTAGCTGATGACATCATTTGGGTAGAGATGATTGCGTAGTAGTAATGTTAAAGTACCTATTCGAGACAGCTCAGGGAATCCCTGATGGGCTTGACCTGTCAGCCTGTCTTGGTCCGTCCCGGAGATCATACTCTGTGGTAGTCTGGAATATAAAACTCTTACAGACAGTTTAATATAAATTATTACCTTTATCTATCAATGGCATCAATGTTGCAGTATAACATAGATATTTAGAAGCCAGGCTTGAGCTGAGGTTCTAAAACCATTAGCAGAATAGTGGTACCAGCTCCTACCCCTTAGAGCTTTCTCAGACGACTCCCCTCATTGCTGCAAACAAGCTGTTTTTATACAGAATTTGGTATTAAAATTATGAAAGTGCCACATGCCCTTAATCAGATAAGTTGTAATAAAATGGCAAAAGTTTGCAGAGGAGGAGAAACTCATTGATAGGTCTAAGTATGCTTGACTAATTAAGCTACATGCATATCAAAGTGGGAAACCTTAATCCAGCCAGGCCCCAAATGGCCAATTACTTTGGTTAGATAACCTTCCCTTTTAACAGTACATCATAATGAAGGACTCGTCTCAACTATGTGGCAAAGGTCATGAAGTCACCTTGCTCAGCTAACTTGTCCAGTATCATTGTCCTAAAAATGACTCTTTCTTTTAAAATCATCTTCGATTTCAAGAAGGCAAATTACATTCATACCATTCCTGGATCTCGAGCTGCAGGGAACAATACACAAACATTCAATCCTTGACAAGCCAGTGCTCACACAATCAGACCATAATGAATTAAACTTTCCACCAGCTTCCATCCTCTCTCTCTGTGTCCCTTGAACCTTTCAGTCAGTGAATATAATTCACAGAAGAATGTTTTCTCTTTCTCACACCTGAACATCTTCCAAGTTCCTTACTATGTCACTCTCAGCCTTCATATTTTCCAAGCCTGTAAGGGTAATGAAACATTCACATTCCAGAACAGTCAAGATGAGGGAGCTGAGTTTCATAAATTCAAATCTGCTAGGTGTGGTATACACGAAAATGTATTAGGATTCTTTTATTACATGAATATTCCACTCACCTTATGAAATTACAAGTTCTTTTGCTATTGAGTATGAGTTTTACTAAGAGTCCTCAATATAGCCATAACTTTAGTTATCTGACATCCTACTGTGAAATATGTGCAACCTTCCAGCCCCTGGTGTGAGAAGGAAGTACTGCCAGACATTCCACAAGTGAACAAATGTTATCACCTTATTTAGCTTGATCCATTGACACTAAGAACAGATATTGTTAATTCTTCTGAACAAATTGGTCCCCTACAAACTACAAGCTTTCTCACTAATGTGGATTAGCAATTTAGAGGCCTTGGTCTAAAGCTGTGGTGACATGCGTTCAAATCACATCTTTGTGGCAGCTGGAGAAGTTTAAATTCAGTTAATAAAAGTTTGGAATTGAAAGTTAATTTCAGAATTAGTGACCATAACACTTACTGTTAATTTGCATAAACCCCAACTGCTTCATTAATGCTTTAGAGAAAAAAATCTGTCATTATTAGCTGGTGACTCTAGATTCACATGAATGTGATTGACTGTCTTTGAAAATGCTCTGACAAATCATTTAGTTGAAGAATATTTGGGATGGACAAAAACTGCTGGCCTTTCCCGTTAAGCCATTTTTAAAAAATCACCAAAGTGACTTCAGGTCATAGACTAATAATGGGTTCCAAAAACAGAAATTGCTGGAAAAACTCAGCAGGTTTGGCAGCATCTATAGAGATAAATCGGGATTAACGTTTTAGGTCCAGTGGCGTTGCTTCAGAACTGATGGTAGCTAGGAGCAGGTTGGTATTTCTGCTGGTGGCGTGATGGTAAATAATCGGTGAAGAGAGACCCCAAAGGAGTGGATAAAGGTAAGCTTAGTAGAATGAATAGTTGCTAATATGGGCTATAAGAATAGGTTGGTTGTACTGAAGCAACCCATATCATGACAGACCACGGTTCAAAATTTCCAGTTTGCATGCACCAGCTGTTTCCTCTTCTCCAGGGACACGCAGACCATATATAATTTCTTTTTCCTTGCTACTATTGGCTCTGATAAAGAGTCACTTGAAATATTAACTGTTTTTTCATGTCATATGCTGCCAGACCTGCTGAGTTTCTCCAGCAATTTATGTTGTTCTTACAGATCTCCAGCATCCGCAATACTTTATTTTATTGCAATGTATTGCCATTCCAGTTTCAGGGCTACTTTTGCTTAAAATGTCTCCCATAGAAAGCTAAGAATCTTTTGATAAATGAAAAGGACATTTTAAATTGAAGTAATAGACACATTACTACTTTCACTGCAGTTACTGAAGCTGTATTGGAATAAATTTTGCGTGATTTTTTTTTTAGCTGAAATTTTCAAATTAAAATCTTAACTTAAGTTCAAAATATACGTATAATTGCATTCATCCATTAAAAGATACAAAAGGCAATTTAATCTTGTCATCGTTAATTTGAATGTAGTAATGTGCCTGTTCTCTGGAGTTGCTTCACAAAACAATCAAAATTAGCAAGACAGACCTCAAAAAATGAAACCTGATGGATCCAACACACACTGTTTCTACGGATTACCTAAGGTACACAAACCACGGGCACCACTCAGATCCACAGTCTCACTTCCCAGCACATTGACATCCAGACTAGCAAAGGAACTTCACCATAAACCGAAATGCGTAGTAGGAAACTCATGCCACTCCATCCACTTCACCCAAGAATTCCTGAACACCATTAAAGACACCAGGATCATTAGAGGGCAAAGTCACGGTCTCCTTCGATGTAATGACCCTATTCACATCAATTAACATCAGCCTGGCCAAAGAAACATTGACCTCACTCGTAGACGAACCAAGGACGCAAACACCTGACAGCACCAACTCCATCAGCAAGGACAGCATCCTCAAGCTAGTCGACCTATGCTTACCCACTTCACCTTCGACGGCAAGACCTACAAACAAATCAACGAGGCACCTATGGGATCACCAATATCAGGATTCTTAGCAGAAGCAGTTATGCAGAGACTAAAACGAACAGCCCTCCCCACGATCCAACCCAAGCTTTGGTTCTGCTATGTAGATGACACCTTTGTCATCACAATATGGAACAAGTTAGAAGAAACCTACAGTATCGTTAACAACATCTTTACTTGCATAAATTTTATCAAAGAAGAGACTCCCCATCCTAGATGTCACAGTGGAATGAACAGTCAATGGAGAACTGCAGACCAGTGTCTACAGGAAAGTAACACATGCAGACCAGATACTCAACTACAGGAGCAATCTTCCCAACACCTACAAATAGAGCTGCACCAGGACATTATTTAAATGTGCCACAACACGCTGCAGCACCCAGGAAGAAAAATGCCTATACAACGTATTCAAGAACCCAATAAGCACAGTCTGCCGATTCTTAAACAACAAGCAGAAAGACGCAACATGCCCAGAGACTCTAGCCATACTATCGTACATCAAAGATATTTCAGAGATGACTACCAGACTACTCTGACACCTTGGCATCATGGTAGCCCACAAATCTACCTACACACTGAAACAACTACTGATGAACCTAAAGGACTTTCTACCAATAGCCAGCAAAACAAATGTCATTTACAAAATAGTCTGCAAGGACTGCAACAAACTCCACATCAGATAGACAGGCAGGAAACTAGTCATCAGGATACACAAGCACCAATTAGCCACCAAAGGACATGGCCAACTATCACTAGTATCCTTACACACAGACGAAGATGGACACCTCTTTGACTGGCACAACACATTCATCCTAGGACAAGCACATGGGAATTCCTAGAGGCCTGGCATTCCAACCAGAGCTCCAACAATAAAGACATCGATTTGGATCCCATTTACCAACCTCTGAGAAAAATAACTGGAAATGATATCACCCACCTTACCAGGCCACAGCACATAAATAGAAAATGGGAGACCACACCAGCGCTTCAATGGAGGCTCACTGATGATAACTTGCATAGTGATGAAATGTCTGAGAACTAACCTACTGGCTCAGTGAGCAAACTTAAAACCTGAGCTATAATTCTTCTCAAAAATCGCAATCATCAATCTTGTTGCCAAAATTGTGTGCATTCAGGTAGAGTGTCCTTAGCTTTGTATTTTTGACATCATTTTGCATTCAATGCATTCTCAATGCTCTGGTTTATTTCTCCTGACATTGTTAGTGGATTCTTGAGATGGTAGACTTTCTGCTGGGCGAACCAACCAACAACTTCAACCACAATCTGAGCTACAGATCTTCACTAAAACCTTTCATTTCTCCAATTTTCTGGCCCTCCTTGCAATTTTTCCATCTCCTGTTACCATCTCAAATCTCTTCCCTTGAAAAGGTGGTGGTGAGCTGTCTTGAACTGCTGCAGTCCACGTGGGTAGTTGACCCACAATCCCCTTAGGGAGGAAATCCCAGGATTTTTGCCCCAGTGACAGTGTAAGAACCATGATATATATTTCCAAGTCAGGATGGTGGTGGCTTGGAGGGGAACTTGCAGGTGATGATATTACAATGTCTGCTGTCCTTGACCTCCTTGGGAGTGGTTATAGGTTGGAAGGTTCTGTTTAAGGATTTTTGGTGAACTTTTGCAGTACATCTTATACATATGACACACAGATGCGGGTGAGTATCAGCAGAAGAGGGACTGTACATTTGTGGATATGATGTCATTCAAGTGGGCTACTTTGTCCTACGTGGTGTCAAACTTCATGAGTGTTGTTCACGCCACACTCAGTCAGGCAAGTGAGGAGTATTCCATTACACTCCTGACTTTTGCTTTATAGATGGTGGATAGGCACTGGGGAGTCAGGAGGAGAGTTACTCACTAGACTATTACTAGCCCCTGACCTGTTCTTATAGCTACTGTATTTCTCTGGTGAGTCCAGTTGAATTTCTGATCAATCATGCTGAACATTGTGCAATTATCATTGAGCATCTCCACTTCTGAACTTGATGAAAGGTCATTGATCAATCAGCTGAAGATCATTGGGCATGGGGCACTACCCGAAGAAACCTCTACAGAGATGTCCTAGAGCTGAGATAATCGATCTCCAACAACCACGACCATCTTCCGATGTGCCAGGTGTGACTTCAACCAGCTAAGAGTTTGCCCCCAATATCCATTGATTCCAGTTTTGCTAGGATTCCTTGATGCCACATTGGGTCAAATGCAGCCTTGATATAAGGGGCAATCACTCTGCTGTCACTTCTGGAATTCAGCTCTTTGTCCATGTTTGAACCAAGTTTGTAATGAGGGCAGGATTTGGGCGGCCCTGGCAGAACCCAAACTGGGCTACACTGAGTAGGTGCTGCTTGATAGCACTGTTGATGACACCTTCCATCAGTCTCTGATAATTGAGAGTACACAGTAGACTGATGGGGTGGTAACTGGCTGGGGTTGTCTTGTCCTGCTTTTTCATGTCCAGGACATACCTAGGGCAGTTTTCCACATTGTTGGGTAGACATCAGTGTTTTAGCTGTACCAGAAAACTTGGCTAGGGTTGCAGTAATTTCTGGAGCTCAAGTCTTCAATGCTATTGCCGGCATGTTGTCAAGGCCCAAGTGGTATCCAGTGCCTTCGACTGTTTCTTGGACATCATGTGGAGTGAATTGAATTGGCTGAAGACTGACATCTGTGCTGCAGGGGCGGGACTACTAGAGGAGTCAGAGATGATCATCCACCCATATATCTGGTTGAAAAATGTTGCGAATGCCTCAGACTTATCTTTTACACTGAAGCGCTGGGCTCTTCTTTCATTGAGTGTCTTCTTTCAATTTGTTTAATTATCCACGAGCATTCACAACTAGATGTGGCAGAACTGCAGAGCTTAGACCTGATCTGTTGATTGTGGGATTGCTTACTCCCTTTAAACTTGATGCTTATCCTGTTTGGTAGCATCACGAGGTTGACATCTCAGTTTTAAGTGCTACTTCTGGCCTGCCCACCTTCAGTCTCTGTTGAATCATGATTGATCTCCTGTTTGGTGGAATTGGTAAAGTGGTGGAATTGGTAAAGTGGGGGAATATGCCCACCTATGATGATGCACATTGTGGTTGGAGTATGATTCTATTGATTTTGATGGCCCACAGTGTATCATGGATGCTCAGTCTTGAGTTGATAGATTTGTTCGAAATCTGATCCATTCAGCACAGTGATTGTGACACAATACAGTGGAAGCTATGCTCATTCTCAGGCTGGACTTTGTCTCCATATGGACTGTATGATGGTCACTCTTACTGACACTTTCTAGAGGCATGCATGTAGAGCAGACAGATTGATGAGAATAATGTCAAAAAGTTTTTTCCTCTTGGTTCCTTCATCATCTGCTGCAGACCCAGTCTAGCAGCTATATCTTTTAAGGCCTTACCAGCTCGATCATTAATGCTGCTATCAAGCCACTTTTGGTGGTCGATATTGAAATCCCCTGTGCAGGGTAAGTTTTGAGGAATTGCCACCCTCAGTGCTTCCTCCAAGTGTTCGACATGGAGGAATACTGATTCATCAGCTGAAGGGTGAAGGTACATGTCATCAGTAGGAGGTTTCCTTGCCCATTTTTGAGCTGATGCCACTGGTCCTTCAATAGATCGAAAAATCGAAGTGCATCAAACTATTAAAATTTGTTACACATGTGGTGCAAGGTACACTTTCTGCAGTTTGTGCTGTGTCGCATGATGCTAACATGGTTGCTGCCTTAAGTGCTCCATTTAGGTTAAGGGGGTGAACTTGACCAATGTTGTAACATTTCATGGTTATCCAGAAAAAGGACATATATAAATAAAGATGTGGGACTTGTTTGGAACTAGATTCAGCTCTGAAGGATAGTTGCTGATGATCATTGCAATGACATTCATGCACTTCGCAAAATATACAATGCTGGGTGATGACAGAGAGCCTTCAGGCACAGATCTAAGATGATTGACAGGAACAGTTATATAAGCATAGTTTGTGTAAATGAGAAGAATTGTGAATAAATATATACAACTGATAGAATTATAGTGAAAATTTTGTGCACATGAAACAAATCCCCCCATTTTGTAATAAATGCTGAGAGATAAAATCTCATGAAACATTAAAATAGCTGCTCATGATCTTTTATGTGAACGAATTTCAAAATATCTTGGGCAAATGTAACCGTCTTTCACTTTGCAACTGATTAACTTCAATTGCAGCCTGTGTACTTAAAGGCAGTATTCTGTTATACTCAATTATGTATATTCTTACGTTGAGTAAAGTTTTCTTCTAGGATATTATATTTGAATAGGAAGGGCAAGTGCTCTGAAACCAAGACTAATGAGATTATGACTCTATTTCACAAGTTGCATTTACTTTACAGAGTCTTACAAATTTTCTAAGGCCTTGCAAAAAGGAGCTTTTATTGTATAATGAAATTACTCAGCACTGTAATTGTTTACCATGTGGTTTGCAACACACTGCATCTCCTGTAATTAGGGATTCTCAAACTATTTTCTTAATATATGAAGTTTGTGCTCCCAAGTAATCAAGGAATGCACTGAAGGAAGTTTCTCATATGTCAGAGGTTTTCCATAGTGCAGTCTTCTATTTGATGAACTTCTTTTCAAGTTGCTTTATGCAGTTCAAGAGCCAAATAATCTTTTTTGTTTCATTGCCTAATTGTTGTGATTTGATTTTTCTGAACTTGTGATGCTGAATCTCTTTCTTTGATTAAAAGCAAGATATTTATTTCAGACTGGATTAATGATTCAGCTCTTAAGGCCACACAGCTAAGTTCCTGTGCAATATCTTATTAATTTGGCTTGACTTATTCATAATGGATATGTGTCAAATCGGGCTAAATTTTCTTTCTCAGTGGATGAAGTTTATATTTATTGCAGCTGTTCATGAAATAAAAAATTAAAAACCCTATGGCACATAATGTGTATTTTGCTGAAAGGGGATTAATGGTAGTATGTTGATTAATGGGAAATTGCCCTGAGATACTTGCAATGTTTGAAGGCATTTATAGCTTAATAATGAAAACGTTTTGTGACTTTGTTTTGTTACTGATAATGGAAATTGATTCTACTGGTACTTCATCTCATGGTGTGGAATTTCCCCAGCTCTTGGGTGACATGGGCAATGGCAAGAAAATATGGTGCAAATGAAAAAATCTAAATTCTTGATGTCCCAAAAGATGGTTGCAATTTTTCCTCAGCTTTCAATGCCAAGTTCTGAATATATCTAATAATTGGCAATGAACTTAATTCCATCACTTGCATGTCATTATCTGCTAACATGCCTCATTTATATGCAGCTCTTGAGTTATCCTGTCCACTACTGAGAAACTAGACAACAACAATTCTGATATTCAAGTCAGTTACATGGCAGATGCAACTTGTGCTTCTTTGGATCTCCATTTTAAGGTCCATTCATTCACATCCCTTTGCTTCATGGACAATGTCTGCCTCTACAATTTGTCCATGGAAGTTAGGATTGGCAAAACACCAGCCTCGCCACATTATAATGGTCAGACTAATTCATATTATACCACAGCACTTTTTCATTGGACTTTGGAGTTCACTGACACTTTATATTTCAATATTCCTGTCAGTTTGCATATATAGTAAGCACACTGCATTCGCTTCAATCAGATGGCAATATCTGAAAGTTAAAGGGGACGAGTCATGTGTGGAGTGAAGTGGAATCATGGTTAGTCATAGGTGCCATAACCTGTAGTCAAGGGCCTTGTTTGATCTCATTCCAAGGGGTTGGCCACAGTCAGGTGTTTGGTCCGATCATCGTCTGTGATCCATGTCCTTGCAGTATTGGCATTGGGCCATAGTCAGTGCTGCAGGCCAAGTACAACTAGATTGGGGATTACAGAAATCAGACTGGGAGCTGTGGAGATATCAGTCTGGAGGCTGAGCCTTGCTTCAACAGGGCTGTTCTTAAGTGGACGTTCTGGCCACAGGTCACCATCAGACTTGAAAGTTCAGGCAGTAAATGTCAAGGAGGCTTATCAGGAAGCAATTTTGTAAGAAGTCGGGGAAACACTCAAGTCTGCAAATGGTGTGTATTATAGTGTGAAACTGAGGATATAATGACAGTTGAGGGGGCAATTCCAAAAATAAGGTTGGAACCTTTAAGTTATCTAGTTTTCATTTTATTCTAAGTTCATGTAAATGGCACCTATTTATAGGTGCCGGTACACAGTTTTCACTATATTTTATGTTGAATACATACTGACCATAAAGGACATTCTAATTCAAATCTGATGCAACATTGGACATGAGGTGCTGTGGGAGGTGGGTGTTTGCAAGGCTTTTTTTGATCAATTCTTGGAATGTGGGTGTCGCTGGCTGGCCATCATTTATTGCTCATCCCTAGTTGCCCTTGAGAAGGTGGTAGTGAGCTGCATACTTGAACCACTGCAGTCCATGTGCTACACTTACACCCCCAATGTCCTTAGGGAGGAAATTCCAGGATTTTGACCCAGTGAATGTGATGGAACAGCGATATAGTTTCAAGACAGGGTGCTGAGTGGCTTGGAGGGAAACTTTGCTGGTGGTGATGTTGCTATATACCTGCTGCCCTCGTCCATATATATGGATGTGATGTGTGTTGGAAGATGCTATTTAATTATTTTTGGTGAATATTATAGTACATCATGTAGATAGGACACACTGCTGTTACTGGGCATCGGAGGTGGAGAGATTGGATACAGTGCCAATCAAGCTTTGGCTTACATGGTAACAAGAAATATCCTGGGATGTTGATGGTGTCTGGTTCATAGGCATACTCATGGAATTATGCCTTGCCAACAGTGTCAGGCTGTTGCTTGACGAGTCTTAGGACAGCTCTCCCAATTTTGTCAGTAGTCCCTAGATATTAATAATGACAACTTTGCCAGGTGAATAGGGTTGTTTTTGCCACTGTTGTTTCCAGTGCTTAGGTCAATGGCAGGTTGTCTGTCTGGTTTCATTTCTTGGTTGAGTCTTTGCAGCAATTAATACAACCAAGTGGCTTGCTAGGCCATTTCAAAGGGCAGTTGAGAGTGAACCACATTGTTGTTGGTCTGAAGTCACATATAGACCAGACCAGGTGAAGAAAGCAAGGGGATAAGTGTGCCAGATACATTCTTTCCAACAATGGTTTCGTGGTCATCAGTTCCAGATTATTTTTTAAAATTGAATTCAAATTCCATCATTTGATAGCATTCAAACACAGGTCCAAAACATTAGCTGAGTTGCTGAATTAATAGTCTGACCACATGATGACTCTTGCCACCCATGTGACCATTTCCACACACACACACACACTCACTTCAGAAGCAATCTCTGCCCCAAGTCCCCACCCCAGTTTAACACTCAGCTCCCCTCCCCCTTACTGCGGACAAACAGTCAATTCTTAGCAAAGGACTCACATTTGTTCCCATGCACTCACATGTCAAAGTTTGCACACTCCATGACGTTGAGCTCTTTTCCTGCTGCCTCCACCTCCATGCCTATTCTTTGAACGAGTCCTGATAAAGGGACCTGACCTGAAAGGTTGACTTTCCTGCTGCTCCAGTGCTGCCTGACCTGCTGTGCCTTTCCAGCTCCATATTTTATTGACTCTGACTTCCAGCATCTACCATCCTTAGTATCTTTGTACCACGAGACCATTTCCTCACCCTTGATTGGAAGGTAATGAAACAAAGAACTATGGATGCTGAATATTTGAAGCAAAAACAAATTGCTGGAGAAACTCAACAGGTCTGGCAGCAACTGCAGAGAGAAAGTAAAGTTGACGTTTTGAGACCAGTGACCCTTCGCCAGATTCAATGGGAGGATAATGGATTGCTGTTGTCAGCGTGTCAATGTAGTAAGTTATGCAGTGGTGAAAAATTGGTGATGTTAACTGTCAAATGAAAGAGCCGGATAGAAATGTGGGGAGTCTGAAAGCTGATGGTGTTGCCAGGGACAGCAACAATAAATTGAGCATGAATGTGAGAGGTGGGCAAGTCTGGATTATCTCACAGAATCTGTAACTGACATGCAAAGAGCACAAACTGGATAATGTGCCAACTTTGACAAAGTCTGAACCACACAATGAGGAGGAGAAATGGAGGCCAACACATTCACTGTCAGCAGAGTAAGTTTCATTATTTGTCTGGATATGTGGGGTGGAGGCAGTTGCTTTAATCAGGCATCTGTAAATTTAATTTTGCCACACAATTGTTATCAAATTGCACTTTGTATGCAGTGAATTGACCAACAATGCACATTACAAACCATTCCTTCGTTCATAACAGTTGAATCCTTGTGATCCCTATGATGCTGATGCAATCACAGGGGAATTTAAAAGTGTCATTTGAGTTCGCCAATTCAGAAACACATTCCACCAGTTTGATTGTCTCACAATGCCTTTGAGTTGCTTTTCACATATGTCCGATCAGTATGTAAGAATATGGTCTGCAACTTAGATGACGTTTTTCTTAGAGGGGAAGGAGGAAATAGAGAAGGAGCTATGAGGATGTAGTCCTGACAGACTAGTAATCGGCAGTGTTGCTTGGCCGCATTGTGCTGCATGCATCTGCATAATGTGAAATAACTTGCGGTCCATGCAGAAGCATTACCTTACCCTTCTCTTGCCTCAATGCCATGGTGTATCTTGGCACAAGGCTTGTTTGCTTCAACTTTTTGGGAATCACATCGTTGATAAGCTGTTCTGTTTTTGATTTTTCCCACATAGTATCAGTAAAGCAGTGGATCTAGCAAGTGGCTAGAGCGATCATCCATGTTGCATCTGATGCAGATAATGCAGAAGAAAGCAACAATGTAAAGATGTCAGCAAGCCTAGGAACAATAGTAACCTCTACTGACTGCCGCATAGTTTCCAGAGGGAGAAGTAGCAGAGGAGTGTCCCCTCATGATGTTGCAAAGGATGAGGAGACCCAGATCTACCATTCTTGCTGTAATTTCTTCCAGATGTCCAAAGCTCAATGCTGGTGCTGACTGAGAAGGTCCCACGGCACCATAATGGAACTGTCATGTACTGGAGCAGAACTTGCATTCTGAAGAAGTTGTTAGCCATAGGCAATTAAGGTAACAGCAGCATTTAATTTCTATTGGACTGCCTTGTTCCAAGAAGCACTGGAGATTAATGTGATGTCTTAGATTCTTCAACCCTCAAATGTAGCAGAAATATCACAAATGTAATTTGTTGAATATCATAGCTCTTTATTTGGTTTCTCCATGATGAGGTCAGTCCAGCAGTGTGGACAGTAAGATTTAAGTGATGATGCGGCCCCTTTAACAAGGTTATTTTGCCTATTTTTTCAAGAAAGATTGTAAACGCAGAGGTGTGGATATGTCTGAACTGGCAACATTAATAATGGCTAACAGATACTGCCTGAGGCAAAGAATCATAGAAAAGTGCTTTTAAGTTTGTTTTTGTTTAAAATACACTTGTACAAAGAAACCAGAGTGACCACTTCTCCCAGTTGAGGGATCTTTCTACTTTGGTTTAGTTTGAAGCTGCTGGTCAAAGAAAGCTACTAGGTTAAAAGGGTCCCGGATTCAGCAAAGGTTTTTTGGCTGAATCTCTCTCAGACATCTTTCCTATAAGAACCTGTGTTTGAATTTACCTTTTTGCCAAGGGATTTATTTATGGGATGTTGCAGGATATCAGAGCACGTCTTTGTTAAGTTAGATAGTTTCGATCATGTTTTCAAATTGTTGTTATTCAAATTCTAATTTATTTTGCTTGTCTTTCATTTGGTAGTCTGTAAATAAATTCTGTTTTATTTAAAACTGAGTGGTTTGACCAGTTGTATCACCCCTGGAAACAGCTAGAAAAGTTAGAGTCTAGTCTACCTTCTTGAAATGTTTTGAGGGGGTCTGGCCTGGTCCAAGACATTTGCAACATGGGCAACTTCCTCCAGTTGTCAGACGTGCAGGGAGGCAGTAATGTTGTGGTGAAGTCAGTGGACTCGTAATCCAGCAATCCAGACTAATCATCTGTTCTGGGGCAATGGTTTGAACCTCACCATAGCAGCTAATGAAACTTGAATTTCATAAAATCGTGGATTTTTTAAAAAATCATTGTTAATTGTCATAAAGACCTACGTGGTTCATTACTATCCTTTAGGGAAGGATATCTGTCTTCCTTACCTGGTCTGGCCTACGTGTGACTCCAGAACCACAGTGATGCAGTTGACTCTTAACTGCCCTCTGAAGTTGCTTAGAGTCAACCCATTCAGGAGCAACTAGGGATGGACAACACGACCACATCCCATTCAAGAATAACAAAGAACACTGTACGTGTGATGCCTTGAGAGTGGAATGTTATAATGCTGCTGAATTTATTAACAGGAGTGTTCCAGACAATCAATGTGCAACTATTGACACATCTTAGAGGTCTGTATCACAATCCTTGGGCTGCCATGATGACTATATTCTTGATAAATCACAAGTTCCTGTTTTAATCGAGGGGCCTCCAAGATGATACCTGGGAGATAAGGACTATTCTGTCCAAACATTATTGATGATTCCTATGTGGAACCCATTATTTGATGCAGACCCTTCTATCACTAAAGCAATCATGGAACAGACTAGAGTTCTTCAACATGACTTTCAGATGCTTGAAACACTCTTGTGGGGCTTTATGGTACTCTCTAGATAGTGTACCACACAATCCTTGCATGCAAAGAGGTGATGTTTTGGACATAGAGGAGTTGGGAGAGCTGCAACAGACTTCTAAGTATTGAAAAGACCATATATTGGTTTTCAGTTGTGAACTGAATTGGGAAAGGTTTCACAACCCAGGATTGTGGAAGGCGTTGCTGCACTTTTTTAAAAGCAAGCTATCATTGCAATGCAAGTGCTGTTTGCACTGTTGCTTGCTCAGGCAATGGGGACAGGTTACTGCAGAAACTGGGACCACAAGCATTATGTACAAGGTAAGACCTGGCTGCAGCAAGTAGTTGATTGCTGTGTGGAACAGTAACCACTTGTCGATGACAGAAGCCTTCGGCCTGCCGACAACTATGTAATTCGTTCTGAAAGACCATGTCCTTTTCTTTGCAATAACAAAAGCACATGAAGCCTGAAGGTTGCCAGTTTGTTTCCTTTTACCAGTTGCCATAAGCTGTTGCTTATAAGTAATGAGTCAGAGACTTTATACGTATTGAATCAAACTCTCTGTTTCCTGCAAGCAAGTGAAAGTACCTAGAGAAGAAAGATCTTGAAGCAGCAAGTCCTAGCAAGCCAAAAGGGTCAACTCAGCAAATCCTGTTGATGGGCACCTTTGAGTTGTCTTCCCGGCTTCTCCCTCTCACCCCGCAATACCAATTTTTTTATCTGCCTAAATGTGTATATAAGGGGTTTATAAGGAGGTTAAATTTTAACAAAGAGTTATATGTTCATAGTTTATAGTTGTTTACCTGTAGGTAGAATGTTTGTTTATAATGAATTGTAACTCTTGTAAAATACATAAGCCTGGTCAATGTTTTCTGTTAACCTGGGTCTTGATCCATGGGTAAATTGTGGCATTTTGTATGCTTCTATGAAATCTTTAACTTATCTGACAAATGGAAGAATAGCAGGGTTTGATTTCCCAGCGTGCTAACCCAATATTAAACAGGGATGATAGGATGAGGATGAGCCTCACATTGACCATGATCAAGCAATCCATCATTGAGCACAAGAACTTAATTGACTTGCACTTCCAAGATATGAGAGTTAGGAGAAGATATCATTTAGTTTCCTTAATTTTTGTTGCAACATTGGAAAACAACCCCTATTTGTTTGCAAAGGCAAATCTCGCTTTGTTTTGTTATGTTTATTCACTTTTACTGTTGTGCAAGAGAAGAATTCATTATCAATTACTTATATTCTTTGAACCTTCTGCTATTGGAGAAAGAAATGATTGTATGTTCTTATGAGTGTTAGGGAGGGAATGAGAAACAGTTCAATGAGGGCTATAACTTTTCGTGCCATTAAGGAAAATTAGCTCTGAGGCTTCATGCGCAATATTTTATGACTGAAGAAAGGGATGGGCCTAACAAATATACATAGTAACTTGTTGGGGATGTACAAGATCTGGGAAGTGTTTGAAATTAGTATTTTGCCTCTGCCTTCACAAAGGAAAGGGATGATGCAGACATTTTGGTTAAAGAGGAAGAAGATTGAGAAATATAAAATATGCCTCATGAGAACAGAAACACTGAGCTCTTTGAAGGTGGACATATCACTGTCTGGCTGTCAAAGGAGGCCAGGGTGGAAATAACAGATGCTGTGAGAATCATTTTCCAAACCCCACTAGAATACTGGTGAGGTAAAGAATATTGGAAGTTTGCAAACATTGTGCCATTGTTAGATATTGGTGTGGGGTATAGGTCAAATAATGATAGGTTAGTCAGTCTGATCTCAGTGATGGGACATTTACTGGAATTGACACAGAGAGAACTGTTACTTTTAGAGGCACAGATCAATCAGCGGTAGACAATATACTTTCGTTAGAGGAAGGACATGTCTTTCCTAAATGTGAAGTGCTGCTTTGGGAAAGCAAATCTTAGCAGGACTTATACACTTAATGGTAAGGTCCTAGGGAGTGTTGCTGAACAAAGAGACTTTGGAGTGCAGGGTCATTGGTCCTTGAAAGTGGAGTCACAGGTAGATAGGATAGTGAAGAAGGCGTTTGGATTGCTTTCCTTTATTGGTCAGAGTATTGAGTACAGGAGTTGGGAGGTCATGTTGCGGTTGTACAAGACATTGGTTAGGCCACTGTTGGAATATTGCGTGCAATTCTGGTCTTCTTCCTATTGGAAAGATGTTGTGAAACTTGAAAGGGTTGAGAAAAGATTTACAAGGATGTTGCCAGGATTGGAGGATTTGAGCTACAAGGAGAGGCTGAGCAGTCTGGGACTGTTTTCCCTGGAGCGTCAAAGGCTGAGGGGTGACCTTATGGAGATTTACAAAATTATGAGGGGCATGGATAGGGTAAATAGGCAAAGTCTTTTCCCTGGGGTCGGGGAGTCCAGAACTACAGGGCATAGGTTTAGGGTGAGAGGGGAAAGATATAAAAAAGACCTAAGGGGCAACCTTTTCACACAGAGAGTGGTACGGGTATGGAATGAGCTGCCAGAAGAAGTGGTGGAGGCTGGTCCAATTGTAACATTTAAGAGGCATTTGGATGGGTATATGAATAGAAAGGGTTTGGAGTGATATGGGCCAGGTGCTGGCAGGTGGGACTAGATTCGGTTGGGATGTCTGGTCCGCATGGACGGGTTGGACCGAAGGGTCTGTTTCCATGCTGTACATCTCTATGACTCCAATTCAAGTTTTGAGGGAATATCCAGGGGGATCCACAAGAGTAATGTCATGGATATTGTCTATATGGATCTTAGCAAGGCATTTGACAAGGTCCTATACATGGCAGACTGTTAAGAAAAATTAAAGCCTGTGGGATGAGAGGAACATGGTGAACTAGATCCAAAATTAGTTCAGTGACAGAAAATGAAGGATAATGGTTAATAAATGTTCTTGTGAAAGGAAAACAATTTCTAGTGGTGTGCTAAAGGGTTTGGTTTGGATCCCTTACCAGTTGTGTTATGCATTACTGACTTTACTTGAATGTGCAAGGCATGATTGAGAAGTTTGCAGATGATACAAAAACTGACCAAATAGTCAATAATGATCAGGATGGCTGTTAACTGCAGGAGGATATAAATGGTTTGGTTGGAATTCAATGCAATTATGCGTTTGAGGAAGGTAAACAAAGCAAACGAATGGACAACACGCTAAAGGATATTAAAAGGCGTCGAGGAAGTGAGAGAAAGCGTAGTGCATGTCCGCAGACCCTGAAGGTGTCAGGATAGCTAGAAATGGTGGGAAGGAAGGAATATGAGATGCTTTTCTTTATTCAGTGAGCTATTAAGAACAGGGATGTAATATTGGAACAATACAATTTGCTCGTTAGGCAACAGCTAGATTTTTATGTATCGTTCTGGTCACCACATTATGGGAAGATCATAATTACTTTAGAGAGAGTACAAAGGAGATTTACAAAGATTTGTCAGGAATTGCAAATTGTAGCTGTGAAGAAGGATGCATGGGGCTAGGATTAGTTTCCTTAGAACAGAAGAGGCTGAGGGATCACTTAATTGAGGTGTATACAATAATGAGGGGTTTGAATAGAGTAGCCAAAGTCGTATCCTTCTACTATGACACAGCGTAGATTTAAGGTAATTGGTACAAGGATTAGAAAAAAGATTTCACCCAGAGGGTGGTGGCCATCTGGAATTGACAGTTTTTTTGAGTGGTTTGAGGGGGGGAAACCCTTAGCTCATTTAAGAGGCACTTGGATTTAAACCTGAAACATGTTCGCCTGCAAGGCTACAGAACCAACTGCTGGAAAATGGAATTGGAATGGTGGACTAGCTAATTCAGCCAGTGTGGACCAGATGGATTGAATGGTCTGTCTCGGTGCTGTAACATTTTCCGTGGTTCCGTCCTGCATCTGTGGGCGGCACAGTGGTTAGCACTGCTGCCTCACAGCACCAGAGACCCAGGTTCAATTCCCGTCTCAGGCGACTGACTGTGGAGTTTGCACATTCTCCCCGTGTCTGCGTGGGTTTCCTCCGGGTGCTCCGGTTTCCTCCCACAGTCCAAAGATGTGTAGGTTAGGTGAATTGGCCATGCTAAATTTCCCGTAGTGCTCGGTAAGGGATAAATGTATGGGTGGGTTGCGCTTCGGCGGGTCAGTGTGGACTTGTTGGGCCAAAGGGCCTGTTTCCACACTGTAATGTAATGTAATCTAATCTAATCTGAGACCTGCGAAGTTAGTTCTCTGCATAGATCATTATAGGTTTAAGAGCCATCCTAAGGCAGGTCCTTATGAGGGTCCCGTTTTTATTCAGCCTTGAGTGATTACAAAGTGGCTTGCAGTGCTGATTGGGCATGTAATATTTCAGTGTACTTCAACACAGTATTTAACTTAACAGAGGTTGCAATTCCATCCCTATTGCCTTTCAGAATAATATTATATGAGACAGAGACTGGGTGTTATAGAGTCATTTCGCACATAAATAGACCCTTCTGTCCAACCAGTCCTTGCCGACCATAATCCCAAATTAAACTAGTCCTGACCTGCCTGCACTTGGCCTGTATCCCTACTAATATTTCTTGTACACGTACTTATCTAAATGTCTTTTAACTGTTGTAATTGAACCTGCATCCACCATTTCCTTTGGAAATTCATTCTACACACAAACCAGCCTGTGCAAAAACGTTTCCCCTCGTGCCTTTTTAAAATCTTTCTCCTCTCACCTTAAAAGTATACTGTCCAGTCTTGAAAGCTTTCACCCTAGGGAAAAGACACTTACCATTTACCTTATCTATACCCCTCTATTTTAAAACCTTTCTCAACCTCCTACATTCCCAATGGAAAAAGTCCCAACCTATCCAGCCTCTCCTTATCACTCAAACCCTCCATACCTGGCAACATCAGGCAAATCTCTTCTGATCCCTCTCCAGTTTAATAATGTCTTTCCTATAACTGAGATCAGAACTGGAGTCTGACTTCAATGGTGGTTAAGTTGTTACAAGTGATTCTGAAAGATAAGATTTATATGCATTTGGAGAGGCAAGAAATAATTAGGGATAGTCAGCATGTTTTTTTTTGTAAGGAAAATCATGTCTCACTAACTGGATTGAATTTTTTGACTAAGTAACCAACAAAAGTGATGAGGGCAGAGCAGTAGACATTATATCCTTGGACTTCAGTAAAGCCTTTGACAAGGTTATGGTAGACTGATTAGTAAAGTTAGATTGCATGGAATTCAAGGTGAGCTTGCAAATTGGGTACAAAATGGGCTTAACAGCAAGAGACAGAGAATGATAATGGACGGTTGTTTTTCAAATTGGAGGCCCTGTGCCCAGTGATGTTCCGCATGGATCAGTGACGGGTCCACTTTTGTTCGTCATTTATATAAATGATTTAGTTGAGAATATAGAAAGCATGATTAGTAAGTTTGTGCATGATAACTAGATTGGTGGTATAGTGGACAGTGAAGAAGGTTATCAAAGATTACAAAGAGATCATGATCAGGTGAGTCAATGGGCTGAAGATGGCAGATGGAATTTCATTTGGACAAATGCGAGGTATTGCATTTCGGTAAAACAAACAAGGCTGAGACCTATACAATTAAAAGTAGGGCCTTGGGTAATGTTGTAGAACAGAACACCTTGGTGTTCAGTACACAATTCTTTGTAGTTTGCTTCACACATAGATAGGGTGGTTAAGAAGGTCTTTATGCACGCTTGCCTTCATTGCTCAGACCTTTGAGTATTGGAGCTGGGACATTATGTTGCGGTTGTACAGAACGTTGGTAAGGCTTCTTCTGGTGTTGTTTGAGCATTTGACATTAACCATCCTTCAATGAGTACATGCTCCTCTGTAAAGCATGTAGCAGATTGAATCTTTGTCTCCAGAGAAATGTACGCACATAAACGATCATGTAGTCACATACACAAAGTGCCTATAACTGTGGAACATGAGTGTAGGCAGAACCCTGACAATTACATCCACACTACCATTGATTTCAGTGCTTTCTTCATTAAAGTGCAAAGTCTTGGCTGCACTCATGAATGTTAAGTATTAAAGGATTTCTAGCATTTGCTATCAAGAAAGCTTCTCACATGAGTAATTGCTCACTTATATAGCTTATGTATTCTTGGGATGTATGAAAAGAAAACTGCTTAACTTGTTGATTAAGTGGCTGCTATGTCATACAGGTCAAACGACAGTTGATTAGATGTGATGATTGAAAATACATCTATATTGACAGAAATGAAAGACTTTTAAATGCTGTCCATGAGACCACAAGACATAGGAGCAGAATTAGGCCATTCAGCCCATCTGACCCAGGTCGACTCTGCCATTTGATGATATTTTTCTTAACTCCATTCTCCTGTCTTCTCCCCATAATCCTTGACCCCCTTACCAAACAAGAATCTGTCTCTGTCTTAAACACACTCAATGACTTGGTCTCCACAGCCTTCTGAGGCAATGAGTTCCATAGAGCAACCACCCTCTGGCTGAAGAAATTTCTCCTCATCTCAGTTCTAAGGGGTCATTCTTTCATTCTTAGGCTGTGCCTTGGGACATAGTTTGTCCTACTAGTGGAAACCTCTTCATCCACGCTGTCCAGACCTCTTAGTACTCGATAGGTTTCAATCAGATGCCCCCCATATCCTTCTAAACTCCATTGCGTATTGACCCAGAGTCTTCAATTGTTTCATGTATGACAGGCCCTTCATCCCTGGGATCATTCTTGTAAGGAGAAAGTGAGGGCTGCAGATGCTGGAGATCAAAGTTGAAACTTTATTGCTGGAACAGCACAGCAGGTCAGGTAGCATCCAGGGAACAGGAGATTCGACGTTTCGGGCACAGGCCCTTCTTCAGGAATGAGCAGAGAGTGTTCAGCAGGAGAAGATAAAAGGTAGGGAGGAGGGACATGGAGGA
>NC_057720.1:43643432-43651815 GCF_004010195.1 Chiloscyllium plagiosum | reverse complement strand
TTGGGGCCTTGGAGGGAAGTGAGGGGGGGGGTGTGGGCGCAAGTGTTGCACCTCCTGCGGTTGCAAGGGAAGGTGCCGGGAGTGGAGGTTGGGTCGGTGGGGGGTGTGGGTCTGACAAGGGAGTCGCGGAGGGAGTGGTCTCTACGGACAGCTGATAGGGGAGGGGAGGGAAATATATCCTTGGTGCTGGGTCTGTTTGGAGGTGGCGGAAGTGACGGCGGATGATGCGCTGTACATGGAGATTGGTGGGGTGGTAGGTGAGGACCAGTGGGGTTCTGTCCTGGTGGCGGTTGGAGGGGCGGGGCTCAAGGGCGGGGGAGCGGGAAGTGGAGGAGATGCGGTGGAGGGCACCGTCGACCATGTCGGGGGGGAAATTGCGGTCCTTGAAGAAGGGGGCCATCTGTGTTGTACGTATTTTGAACTGGTCCTCCTGGGAGCAGATGCGGCGGAGACGAAGGAATTGGGAGAATGGGTTGGCGTTTTTACAGGGGGCAGGATGGGAGGTGGTGTAGTCCAGGTAGCTGTGGGAGTCGGTTGGTTTGTAGAAGATGTCCGTGTTGATTCGGTCGCCTGAGATAGAAACAGAAAGGTCTAGGAAGGGGAGGGAGGAGTCCGAGACTGTCCAGGTGAATTTGAGGTCGTGGTGTAATCACATCTGGACCTCCTTCCAATGCCAGCACATCCTCCCTTGATAGGGCCCCAGAATGGTTCACGGTAAGTCTGTTCTTCTAACGCAATGGTTGTGTTCTTGTGCAATCCTGTGTTATAGGAAAATTGCACTTTAGAAAAAGCGCTTAGTGTTGTTGCTGTAATCATGTTACAGACAACACATGTTTTCAAAGTGTGTGCTTTAGAAGCAGTGTCCCCAATTTGTCAATCACATAACAGCAAATTTGCATTGAAACACATGTTATAACAGAATGATCTTATTCCAATTGCAGTCTGACCAGATCCTTGTATCGCCTCAGCTGTACACTTCTGCTCTTGCATTCTAGCCCTCTTGAAATGAATGCTAATGTTGCGTTTGCTTTCCTAATTGCCAAATGAACCTGCGTGTTAACCTCGAGAGTCCCTTTGTGCTTCAGATTTCTGAAACCTTTCTCTATTAACAAAATAGTTTATACTTCTTCTTCCTATCAAAGTGCATAACCTCACACTTACCTACATTGCCACCTCTTTGCCCACTCTTGTAGCCTGTCCAAATCCTTCTACAGCCTCCTTTATTCCTCAACGTTACCTGCCCTTCCGGCTGTCTTTGTCATCTGCAAACTTCGCAACAATGCCCTCATTTGCTTTGTCCAGATTGTTACTGGGTGTCTCACTCATGCTACCTATGTGTTGTCAGAGCATTTCCTTCTCTTACCCTTCCACTACATCCAGCGCCTACAGATAGGATGGGGAGGGAACCTGCTGTGCACCCTACTGCCTGTAAAGATCTAGGTGGACAACCGTGGAGATATTGGTGGCTACAGGTCCCAAACATTCTTCTCAGCTGCAGCTTCTGCTCGGTTGGGGCTCATAAGCAGGTTAGAGGTGGAGGGACCTGTCCTTTCTGGAGTGTCCTAAAAGGAAACTGATTTTATCCCGTTTAAGTTCCTCTTATTACTCTTCCTCTCAGGAGACCGAGTGGTAATCAGGAGTAAGGTGGAGTCCCTCATTCCCCTGTCTCATTTTGATGCTGAGCACCAATGGTTACAGCGTTACAGTACAGATTTATGTCCCTTTTTGGCAACCACTGAGTTTTCTGCTGGACTTTGCTTTCCATGTCAGCCGTGGAGATTTCTCTATTTCTCCTTGAAGATTTAACCTACTGCGAATCCTCTTGCAAGGATGCCTTCCTTGAAGAAGCTCTATTCCTCCCTCTACAAGGATTTCAGTGAGTCCCTCTCTCACTGCACACCCCGGGTCATCTCCTCTGCACAGAAGTTCTTCAGCCTTCTCCAGTTTCCTCATTTCCCCTCCTCCCACCTTGTCTCAGTCAAATCCCTCGAACTCAGCACCGCCTTCCTAACCTGCAATCATCTTCCTGACCTCTCCGCCCCCACCCCCACTCCGGCCTATCACCCTCACCTTGACCTCCTTCCACCTATCTCATTTCCAACGCCCCTCCCCCAAGTCCCTCCTCCCTACCTTTTATCTTAGCCTGCTGGACACACTTTCCTCATTCCTGAACAATGGCTTATGCCCGAAACGTCAATTCTCCTGCTCCTTGGATGCTGCCTGACCTGCTGTGCTTTTCCAGCAACACATTTTCAGTTTCCATGTCAGCCACCTGCCTGTCAATAGAGAAAGCCACATGCATACATGTTGGAGCCAGCTAAAATGGTACTGATGGCAGTGGTGGACGACTTCAATATTTGATCCAGTTTACCAAGTGTGTCTGACAAATCTGCCTGCTGTTCCTTTGCCTGTGAATTCGAGCAAAGTTATTAATATCCAACGCCATAGGATCATCATCTGCTTCAGACTGAGCAATTATGGCTTCCGACATCACTTGTGGAATGCTAGCGATTTGGGATGATTCTTCCTTGATCAGCTGTGGAGATGTGCCAGTTACGTGGTCACCAAATTGTGTTCCTGACTCAAATTTAGAGTACCCATTGAGGTGAAAATTTTTCAGTTTCTGAATGGTGTGGAAAAAACCTTGCTAGCACAATCTCTGAAGGGTTTATAACTTCTTCCTCTGAGAAGGAGCACCTGAGAGGCAGACCTCCTTCTGGGTAGATGTTATGTGATGCCTGAGAAACAGAAGAGAGGGCATTCATTGTGCAATAGGGGTAGAAGTCTGAGCAACTTAAGAATAAATTAACACTGGTAGCAGTGGGAGAATAGCATAACACAGCAGAGTGAAACTTATTGGGTTGCCTGCACATGGAAGTCTCAGTCCCCCACCAGATGCATCTCAGTCCTTTCTAGGCATCTCTAAGATCTTCTCATAAGATGTTGGCAACCCATCTTGGCCAGTTATATGAGATTTTCTTCTGCAGTGATCTTAAGAAAAGGATTGAGTGTTCTGAAAGTAAATGGCTAACTGTTATTGCTGTTTCAGAAGAAGTGGTGAGGTTTCCCCAGTTAGTGTGTAGGAAATACAGAGGAAGGATTTGTAGTTTGGGAGAGTAAGGTGGATGAAAGTTGCTGAGTGGAGATGTTGCAAGCAGTGTAAGAGTTTCAGGCTTGATGATGGTAATGTATAGTGGCTAAGTTAGAGTGAGTGTGAAGTTGCAGAGAGGAGATTGTGACATTTACTCATGGTGGACTGCAGAAAGTAATTAATCTTGTTTCAACATCGCTGGAAGCTTCATGTGGTTTGAGAATCAGCATTGAGCTGGCTGCTACCTGACTTAAAGCTGACTGGGACTGGTGATGTGGCCTGATATGTAGGTCCACAAGAAAGAGGATGGCTCTCCTTTCCATCATCACATCCACCAGAATATCTACATCCCTGCTGATGAAGGCATGTAGTTATATAGTACGGAAACAGACCCTCAAACCAACTCCTCTGCACTGACGAGATATGCTAAACTGATCTAGTCCCATTTGCCAGCATTTAGCACATGTCTCTCACTACCCTTCTTATTCATGTACCCATCCAGATACCTTTTAAAGTTTGTAATTATACCCATCTCCACCGGTTTCTCTGGCAGTTTGCGTGAAAAAGTTGCCCCTCGGATCCCTTTTAAAATCTTTCCCCTTTCACTTTAAACCTTGACCCTCTAGTTATGGACTTCCCTACCCTGAGACAAAAGACATTGGCTATTCATCCTATCTGTGCCCCTCATGATTTTGTAAATCTCTATAAGGTCACTCCTTAGCCTCTGCTCCAGGGAAAAACGTCCCAGCCTATTCAGCCTCTCCTGACAGCTCAAACCCTCCAATCCCAACAACATTGTTGTAAAGCTTTTCTAAACCTTCTCGGTTTAGCAGCCTCATTCCTGATGAAGGGCTTTTGCCTGAAACATTGATTTTCCTGCTCCTCGGATTCTGCCTGCCCTACTGTACTTTTCCAGCACTATTCTACTCTAATCTTGACTCTAATCTCCAGCATTTGCAGTACCTACTTTCACCTAACATCTTTGGTGTGCCAGGTAGGCCATAATTGAATGAAGTATTCTAAAAATGCCTTGCCAATGTCCTTACAGCTGCAACAAGACATCCCAACTTCAATACTCAATGCCCTGACCAATGACTGCATGCATGCTAAACATCATCTTCAGTGTTCTGTCTACCTGTGACAATTTTGAGGAATTGTACACCTGCACCCTTGGTTTCTTTGTTTGACAACACTCTCAAAGGCCTGACTGTTAACTATATAAATCCTGCCCTGATTTGCCTTACCAAAACGCAACACCCCACATTTAGCTAAATTGAACTCCATCTGCCACTCCTCAGCCCATTGACCCCATCTGATCAAGGTCCTGTCATACTCTGTCTTCACTGTCCACTATGCCATCAGTTTTAGTGTCATCTGCAAACTTACCATAGCTCCTCTATTCACTTCCAATTCATTTATATAAATGAGGGAAAACAATGGATTCAGCATTGATCCTTGTGGCACACTGCTGGTCATAGGTCTCCAGTCCAAAAAACAACACTCTACCGGCAACCTCTATCTCCCAGCTTGAAGCCAATAATCAGCTAGCTAGTGCTAATTAGCTCCCCCCTGGATTCCATATGATCAAACTTTGCTAACCAGTCTATCATGCAAAACCCTGTTGAACACCTTGCTGAAGTCTGCTCTGCCTTCGTCAATCATCGATGTCACCTCTTCAGAAACCTCAATCAAGTTGGTGATTTCCCATGCACAATGTCATGTTGACTATCTCTAATCTGTCCTTGCCTTTCCAAGTCTGTATAAATCTAGTCCCATTGAATCCCTTCCAACAATTTATCTATTACTGACATAAGGCTAACAGTTTTACTGCGATTTCCTCATCACCTTTCTCAAATAATGGTGCTGCATTAGCCACCCTCCAGTCTTCCGGTATCTCACCTGTAAAGTGCCACCAACGTTGCTGTGCATCTCCACGTGATAATGGCCAAATATCAGTGTGAAGGTCAGTTCCTGACTTTCAGCTTTTGAAGTGAAGTGTAGCTAGGGTTTAAATATAACACCAGTAGTGTGAATGCTGATGTGCCCAGTAGCAGTGAGCTTTTCTGCCTCTGCTGTCACCTGATTGAAGAAGACAGACAGCTGCAGAGCTTAGATGCATAATCAGTGAGGTGATAGAAGTTGCTATGAACCATGGCAGGACAGGTACCATAAAAAACTGAAACTTTGTGCTAAATATTTCCATTTTTATGCTTGGTTTTGAACTATTTCTGTCATACATTAAATTTAGTTCAGTAATTTTACCTCTTGGCAGTTGAATATTTGAGACTCAATGTCTTTGGTTGAATTTAATTTGAGGACATTTGAAATTTCCCTGTGTGGCTTTTTACCTGATTGATCACTTTTTGACTTGAAATTATTTACTTGAAAGATAAGTTCTCATAACTAGGTATTCTGAAGAAGCTTTGTTGCTATTTATCAACTCTGTATGGTAGTTTAGTTTTGGGATTAAGAAATTGTATTGGCCTTGCATTATTGAGGCCAGCACCTAACAAGAAAAGTATGCTAATTTTTCATTTGGAAGGGGAGCCTTTCTTTAAATTTAGTGCAGGGTCACTGGATTTGTCTAATTCAACAAGTGAGTCGTAAGAAAGAATAGAATATCCTGAATGAAGCATCACTAATGCCATGGGACCACATCTGTAATTACTATTATATTGCAGAATGATATGATAGCTTTGTATGTGTATATCATCAAGAAAGCACAGAAGTAAGAAATTAAAACAAGTTCCCTTCATTTGTAGTGGTTGCCGAGAGCACTTATTTCCCTTTTCTCACTCATAATAAATCTAACCTATTTATTGGATCTTTTGTTAAAAGCTGAAAAGCAACAAATGAGATCGGTTAAAGGATAAATAATTGTTCTGACCTTAAGCAGTGAAAACATTAAACTGCAGCTATAGTTGAGGCTAAATTTAGTTCATCTAAATTGAGGCCCTTCAGTTTGAATGTATTGCGATCTTATGCATATTTTCTTGTTGACTGAAGGTATAGCATATTTTTGTCATAAGAATAGTGATTCTTGAAAATTGCTATGAAGAGGGGATGATGTAGGCCTGATTGTTAGTCTTAATGTGTGTTTCATAATGCCAGTGTAAGAACCTTTAAGGTAATTCCATGCTTTGTAATATGCAATGGTATTTCTCTTCTGAATTACAGCTTTTGTAACTATTGGAACAAAATACAATTAAACCAGTGACATTACCATTGTAATATTACTCCCATCAGTATGAGAGGTAAAGTGCCCAACCTTATAGGAGCAAACTCTTAAAAGCACTGTAGTAAAATTATTATTTAACATATTTAAAATTTATCTTTGATTATACCACATTTGCTTGATGCTTTCGATCATGATTTATGATTTTATGACGAAGCAATCTTTCAAGTTTGCTGTTGAATATCTTCCATCGAGATTTTATTCAATTTGCTGAAACTTCTGTCTGCTACTCAATACTGAGATATGTTATAGAGTCATACAACACTGAAACAACCCTTTGGTCAACTCCTCCACATTGACCAGACATCTTTTATCTGGCCTATTCCCATTTGCCAGCAATTCATCCATATGTCTCTAAACCCATCCTATTCATATAACCAGCCAGATACCTTTTCATTGTTGTAATTGTAACAGCCCCCACCACTTTCTCTGGCAGCTCATTCCATACATACACCACACTCTGCGTGAAAATGTTTTCCCTCAGGTCCTTTTTAAATCTTTTCCCTCTCACCATACACTTATGCCCTCTAGTTTTGGACTCCTCCACACCATCTCCTCCCCCAATCCTAGGAAAAAGACCTTGGGTATTCACCCTTTTCATGCCCCTCATGATTTTATCAACCTCTACAAGGTAATACCTCAGTCTCCGATGCTCCAGGACCTATAATCCTTTATATTTTAAATTTGTAATGTGCATTTCAATGAAAATTCCTTCATCCTTCATCTTCATCCTCGCAGTACCTTTCTTTACCTTGACCTGTAGGTGGTGCTATGATAAACCTTTTGAATGTTAAATATATAGCATTGTATTATGTATCAACTTGCACTTTCCTGATAAGAAAAAGTGTGTTCTGGCCACTAGTTTAGTGCTGATTTCTTGGTCATAGAGTCATAGAAATGTACAGCATGGAAACAGACCCTTCGGTCCAACCCGTCCATGCCGACCAGACATCCCAACCCAATCTAGTCCCACCTGCCAGGACCCGGCTCATATCCCTCCAAACCCTTCCTATTCATATACCCATCCAAATGCCTCTTAAATGTTGCAATTGTACCAGCCTCCACCACATCCTCTGGCAGCTCATTCCATGCATGTACCACCCTCTGCATGAAAAAGTTGCCTCGTAGGTCTCTTTTATATCTTTCCCCTCTCACCCTAAACCTATGTCCTCTAGTTCTGGACTCCATGACCCCAGGGAAAAGACGTTGTCTATTTATCCTGTCTCTGCCACTCATTATTTTGTAAACCTCCTATAAGGTCACACCTCAGCCTCCGATGCTCCAGGGAAAACAGCCTCAGTCTGTTCAGCCTCTCCCTGTAGCTCAGATCCTCCAACCCTGGCAACATCCTTGTAAATCTTTTCTCAACCCTTTCACGTTTCACAACATCTTTCCGATAGGAAGGAGACCAGAATTGCACGCAATATTCAAACAGTGGCTTAACCAATGTCATGTACAACCGCAACATAACCTCCCAACTCCTGTACTCAATACTCTGACCAATAAAGGAAAACATACCAAGCGCCTTCTTCACTATCCTATCTACCTGCGACTCCACTTTCAAGGAGCTATGACCCTGCACTCCAAGGTCTCTTTGTTCAGCAACACTCCCTAGGACCTTACCATTAAGTGTACAAGTCCTGCTAAGATTTGCTTTCCCAAAATGCAGCACCTCGCATTTATCTGAATTAAACTCCATCTGCCACTTCTCAGCCCATTGTCCCATTTCATAAAGATCCTGTTGTAATCTGAGGTAACCCTCTTCGCTGTCCACTATACCTCCAATTTTGGTGTCATCTGCAAACTTACCATCTGTGCCTCTTATGCTCGCATCCAAATCATTTATGTAAATGACAAAATGTAGAGGGCCCAGCACCGATCCTTGTGGCACTCCACTGGTCACAGGCCTCCAGTCTGAAAAACAACCCTCCACCACCACCCTCTGTCTGCTACCTTTGAGCCAGTTCTGTATCCAAATGGCTAGTTCTCTCTGTATTCCATGAGATCTAACCTTGCTAATCAGTCTCCCATGGGGAACCTTGTTGAACGCCTTACTG